>NW_028301577.1:21950000-22130000 GCF_042242905.1 Orbicella faveolata | reverse complement strand
CAGCCAAAAAATCTAGACACGCAGATTGATCAGAAACCCTGAACAATACTTTAATGGTCCTGTCACTACCAGTGACGAATTTAACATCTTTGCTTGTTTACTGCAAACGTCACCTCAATACTCTTAAAACGAATATAGGTCAAATTAACCTGAATATTCTTTATATTCTCCATAATCTAAACTACTTTCGAAGTGCGCCGCACAAACATGTCTAGATAATTGCAACGGTCTGACACATCAAAACAACTCAGCATTGTTCAAACAAATTTCCGAATACTGCATGTGTTCAATTGTGCGCGTTACTATCGAAAAACTCGAAAAAAAGCTTAGAACTGGATGTTGGTATGTTTTAATTTGCAACGGACGCTCTTCTCAATGCAACTACAGAAAAGAGTCGACCCAATTCAATATGAGAGTCAAAGAAAGTTATCAAATTTTTGTGTAATTTTCTGAATTCTTGTAATTGACGGTCTTCTGCCACTTTCTTGACTTTCCTTAGCTTACTACAAAGTGCATAAGGTCTCTCTTGGAGAATGTGAAAAATCATCAGGAGAAATAGATATGACATTCATTACTAAACATGGTTAAATGAGCATGCATTTCTTGGGCATTACAAATTTATACACATTTTCCAACGGGCTATATCAGTGTTACAAAAGTCCGAAATAATAGATCTCTGCTAAAGACTTGCATGTGAGCGTTTTAACCAGCCAGGCTCGATACAAGAACACAAGATCCACAGAATGCTTCTTTTAACAATATATTATAATTATGAGAAAATCAAAAGTGAAAGTGCTTCGGTTGGCGTTAAACCTTACAACCCATGCTATCCGCCTGATAAAGTAAATTGAGAACCTTCCAAATTTTCCAGTTTTCTAGCTTTGTGAATTCGAATTTTGCTTCTCCTCGAATTCATGACGACTTTTGAACAACTGGCAAAGTCTCTATAATATCAGTAATGGTAATCATTCCACAATAGACGCATTCCACAATAAGTGTTGGTCTATTAATTATGAGAAGTCACAAGTCTTTTTCAAGTTCATTGTCATTCAACTTGATCAAAGTATTAAACTGCATATGATAACCACAGAGAATTCGACAACATACATTTACAGCAAGATGATAAAGAACGCAAGCATTGAAAACAGACCGTAAACATTAGATTGTTCAATGATCAGTTGATTAACTCCTCATCTCTTAAACAAGCTATAAACATAAAGAAACCCTGCAAAAGTACAATTGCCTGTTGATTTACCTCAAAGAGACATCAACTGAGCGACATGCAGTACCTTGATCGACTTGATCGGCTCCTGGCAAAAACTCTGCCGCTAGATTAATACGATTAAACTGAATGACGCAATGTCGGTGAATTTATGGAAAGCGGAATATGCGTCGGCGTGCACTCTCAGAAACGGTTCACAGGAAATTCGAGAGAATGGAACAAACTGATCACGTAAAGCCTTCGGGCATCCTATATAAAACCTAAAACTAAAGTCGCACAAGGACCAAATTGGTCCACAATAACAGTTTCCGTATCATTCATCAACTGGAAGCATTGCTATTCCCACTCGAAGGGATGTTTGGTCACTGCTGGATACCTTACAGCGCTTATTATACCCAGTGAAACAATGGGCCTCCCACAAATATGGCTGCATATAATTACAATGGTCCGAACAAGACAATTCAGCATTCTTTAAGTGATCTAGATTCGAAATTGAAATTACCGAATACTGTATTCAATTTCCACACTAATCTCGAAAATAAGCTTAAAACTGCATGTTCGTATATTTCAGTTTGCAACAGACGGCGCTCTCAATGCACCTACAGAAAAAGGTCGACCCAACTCAATATGTGAGCCAGAGGAAGTTGTCAAATGTGTGAATAATTTTCTGAAGTCTCGTAATTGGCGGTCTGACGCCACTTTCTTGACTTTCGGTAGCTTAATACAAAGTGCGTAAAATATCTCTTGGCGAATGTGAAAAATCATCACTAGAAATAGATGACATTCATTACTAAATATTAAATTTCCTTTCTGTTCATAGTTAAATGAGCTGCATTTCTTGTCCATTTTCACTATTCCTTAAATTTATACACATTTCATTACTGACCATGCCAGCGTTACAAAAGTCCGAAAAAATAGGTTTGTGCCCCGACTTATGCGCTTTTTAATAAGCTATTCTCGATTCAAATCTCTGCAACCCACCGGGCTGGCTTTTTGTACATTGTATTATAATTATGGAAAAGCAAAAGTGAAAGTGCTTCGGTAAGGGAAAACTTACTACCCGCTAAATAAAACAGATAGCTAATTTTGCAAAGCTTACCTTGTTAAACTATACTTTTGATCAGTTCTTGCTTGCCAACTTTGGGAATTCGAATTTTGCTCCTCCTCGAACTCGACACAACTGATGGAAAAATAGACGAGGTCTCAATGTTGTAACATCAGCACTGAAAAGCATGCATTCCACAGCGCTTGGTGATTATCAAGTTACCAGTGTTTTTCAAATTAATTGTCACTAATACATACATTGAAACAAGATTGACAAACTACTGATTCTGTAACAACGCCAACATTGAAAGCAGACTATAAACAATAAGTATTGTCTTATCAGTTGATTAACTCCGCAAACATGCTACAAACCAAAGGGAACCCTCAAAAAAGGACAATTGCTCGCTAATTTTTCAAGAGACATCAAATGAGGAACAAACAGTACCTTTCTGGACTCTAGGTAAAAATTGTGGGCTCAATTGACGATAAAACTAAATGATTTTATGGGAATCTATGTGTCGGAGTGCATTTCAAGAAGCGTTGCACATGAATGGAACCAATCGATTACGCGTAACGCCTTCGGGCAGCCTGCATAAAACTTAGACAGGCTCTCAGTAAGTCGTCGTCTCCAAATTCGTCAACACGGAATATTATAAACATTTTACCCGATGAATAAATGTATGCATGCTATCAATTGTTTTGCGAGACATAACAAACAACTTTCCAGAAAAAGAGATCTTAAAATTAGGCGTCGAGAAAAGGTACTTTACAATTTTCGATTTTGAAATGGCGCCAAATTATGATTGCGCAAGTAATTAAAGTGCGTGTATGGAAATCTGAAAATCGTGAATTAATTTCTCTGAAATTTGATTTCTGACATTTCTCGAGTTAGCCAAGAATAACGAACCAACGCACAAACCCTGCTTTCAACAAGGTTTCACCTTGTTTACAGAATTCTACAGATTAACTCTAATCCAAGGTTTATTTAACGCTCTTTTGAACAACCGGACTGTGAAGGTTGACTTTAGCTCAGTTTTCGTTTGCCATCTTTATGAATTCGGAATCTCCTCCTCTTCAAGACACTGCCAAAACTGGAGACGTTTGAATGGAATTCATTGGCCGTGGAAAGCATTCCTAAACCTGCATTACGCAGTATTAGTTGATTATGAAGTTCCATTCTTTTTCAAGTTGTCACTAAATTTGATCAAATTGTTAAACAAGATACGATCACTACAAAGGAGTCCGTACGTGTATCTACGGATTGGAAGAACGCCAACAAGTGTAAAGAGTAGTTGTTTATTGATCACTTGATTAACTCCGAACCTCTTAACCATAGTGTAAATTAACGTCAAGAAAGTCGGGAAAAAGAGCAATTTACCGCTAATTTGTCTTTATGAGACATCAAATGAGAGATATACGGTACCTTAATCCACTCCAGGTCAAACCTGCGCACCCAATTCACGATGAAACTACGTGACTTGACGGAATCTATGGAAAGCAGATTGTACGTCGTGCATAACGAATGGAACAAACCCGGGGGGGGGGGGGGCACTGCCATATATGGGCTATATAGGTATGTGCCGCTGTGAAGGGTATGGTTTTCAAGCAGTTTACTCTAGGATAGGGTATATAAATCAGAACGTTTGGGTCTAGAATAGGGTATCATTTTTCACAAAACTGACTAGTTGGTTGAAGATTTTACCTAGACTAAGGAAACCAGGAATTGCCACTCAAAAATATATAAAAAAAAATCAAATCAGCAAGTTTAAATTTACGCAAATCAGCCTCAACAGTGTCGATAGATGGGGGATTTGGGGAGTTTACTCTAGTATAGGGTAGCAAAATTCAGCTGAACTAGCTCTGGTATAGGCTAAGGGTTCCAGGGTCCCAGCGGCACATCCCCACCCAGAAATTCCCAAAGTACCTCCCCCGGGGGAACAAACTGATTACGAGTAACGCCTTCAGGCATCCTGCATAAAACCTAAAACTAAAGTCGCACTCGGACCAGGCTGGTCCACATTGCCAGTACTAATCGCAGTTTCCGTATCATTCAGAGACTGAAAGCATTGCTACTCACTCTCGAAGGGATGTTTGTTCGGCACGTCGGGATACCTTGCAACACTTATGTCCATCGAAACAATGCACCTCCATAAGCTACATGCATGGCTAGATAATTACATTGGTCTGTCACCAGACGGCTCATTGTTGCTTAAGTGAAAAGACTCGAAATCGAAATTGTTGAGTCGATTTTCAATCGTGACTATAATTCCAAAAATCTGAACTTCGCGGTCTTCTAAATGTACCTAGTGAAAAAAAGTCGATCCAACTCAATATGTGAGTCAGAGAAGTTGTCAAATTCTCGAGTAATTTTCTGATGTTTGGCTGCCTAACACGTTTTGCATCAGCGAGGCTCGATACAAGAACGCAAGAACACAAGACCCACAGAACGCTTTTGTTAACAATGTATTATGACTATGTAAGATCAAAAGTGAAAGTGCTTCGGTAGGCGAAACTTACTATCTGCTCGATAAAACTGATAGAACGTGAGACTTTCATATAAATTCATCCTTTTGAACTAAACATTTGCCCAGTTTTCCGATTCTTTTTCGCTTCAGCACAAATGCAAAACTGGCTAAGTCTTTTGTTAAAGGTGGAAAGCATTTTTGAACCCGCGTTTCGCAGCCTTTTTTGATTATGAAGTTACTAGTCTTTTTCAAGTTGCCAGTTACCTTGACATAAGAATTGAACTACATACAATAACTTCAGAGAATTCGTAACATACATTGACAATAACGTTGATAAATTATACTGCCTGGCAAGAACGCCAACATCAGAATGTAAGCAGTCACAGTTTAAAATTTATCAGTTGATTAACTCCGAATCTCCGAAACATGCTATGAACGTCAAGAAAGTACAACTGACTGCTAGTTTAGCTTAATGAGACATCAACTGAGGGACACACAGTACGTTATAATCGGCTCCAGGTGAAATTTGCGCACTCAATGAAGGATAACACTGGATGAATTAACGGGAATCTATGCTTCAGTGTCCGTGTATTCCAAGAAGCGGTACACAAAGAATTAAACTGATCACGCGTAATGCCTTCAGGCATCCTGCATAAAACTTAGATAGGCTCTTAGTGAGACATCGTCTCCAAATTCGTCAACACGAGAAATTGGGAATATTTTAGCCCAATTACAGGGATGCACGAGAAGGCACGCAATGTGTGCGAAAGTCAGCGACTTTCCAGACTAAATTTCTCTTTGTAACGTTAGTAAACGCAAGTTAAAAAGAAGCAGAGGAAGTTGCGAATAAATGCTTCCAGCTTTAGTGATGAAGCTTTTAAATGAATTTGCACCAGATTAAAAGTATAAAAAGTTAACGTTTAAAAATGGCACATCTTAAATATTTAGTAGTACCAAAGTATCATCCTTGTTCTTACGATGTGATCAGTTGTGATGTTATAGCGATGTTTCGAATGCGCGCTGCTAGTCTTCATCAGGCGATTGGGTCATTGGTGACAGCATCGTGAGACAGACGACATTTCATTGTACACTGCAGTATTTGTCACTTTAATTATGATGGTATATTTGTATGTGTGTAGGTTAGGGGGAGGCAAGGAAAAGTGATCTAAAGTCACACTACCATATAGACAAGTATGGATGTTAATCAAAGGTACACGCACAGCAGTTGGTTGAGAATTAAAGGACTGAGTAGCCTACGAAGAGGCTCGGTAAGGACGGAATATCGGATATGTAGACATGATTGATCATCGCAGTTATACACACAATTTAAGCAGTTGTGAAATTAAATAAAGCCTGATGATCAACCATGTCTTCATAACATTCTCCGCAGTCCAAATATGTGAATTTCATATATTCTTTTGTATTCTTCAATATCTACGGGTATATTACAAACTCACAATGTGGCCAGTTCCCAATTGGCTTGATATATACCTCAGTTGGTAGAGCACTGCACCGATATGGCAGAGGCCATGGATTCAAATCCCGTTCTGGTCTGAATTTTTTTTCAGGCTTTAATTTCACAACTGCTTAAGTTGTGCGAATAACTGCGATGATCAATCACGTCTTCATACAAACAACACCGTGAAAGCACTTTTAAAAACAATGAACACGCACAATTGGTTTAAAATTGCCCATGATGATTTCTTATTTGCCAGTTGCACTATCTGCCTGGAACCTTAAGCCATGTGTCTCCTTGTAAAATAAAAAAACAAAATTTGCTAATTTTTTTCTGGGTCTGCGCAGCATGGCCTCAGTAGTGTGCCATCGATCGATAAACCCCAGCAGTTTTGCAGTGGACTTCCGGCACTGTGAACAGTTTCTGCAAACGACTGTTCATCAATGCAATTCTGGTCCAGTTCTCCAAAAAGTGGTTGAACCTGTCTTATGTGTCATTCAGCAACTTTAAAAAGTGAGGATAAAGAGCTTGAAAGAGGTCGCGAGGCCTCATGATTAGTGCGCATGCCTCCGGATCGAGCGGTACGAGCTCGGGCCATGGCCGGGGAATTGTGTTGTGTTCTTAGACAAGACATTTTACTCTCAGACTGCCCCTCTTCACGCAGGCTTATAGACCGGTACCGGCGAATTTAACTCTGGGGGTAACCCTTCGATGGACTGGCATCTCATCCAGGGGAGTGGGGGGGGGGGGGGGGGAGGGAAGTAGAAATATTCCTGGTCGCTTTATGCTACAGACCTGCGACAAAACCGAATGGAAGCCAACACAATTGCTTCCGAGCCTCTCCACGGTTTGCGACTAAAGTCGATCAGATCAGTGGGAGAATTCAACATGTTAGAAATGATGGGGAATACCGTATCCCCAACAGTCGCTGCACCGTGGACGGCTACGATGCAACTACGAACACCGTCTGCGAATTTCAAGGTTGCTTTTGGCATGGCTGTCGTAAATGCTATCCCAACAGATCCGAAACACACCTTAGATTGGAGCATCGCTGCACTGCCGACGTGTATCTCTGCACCCAGGAAAAACTTCAATTCTTGCGTGACAAAGATTACAACGTTTTTTTTTTATTATTATTGCAATATCTTACATCACATTACATACAAAAATTACCTACTACTTACAATGTCAACGTAACTTACAATTTAATGATAATAACAAAACTTACAATACTAACATTATTTACGATTTTAATAACTTACATTACAGTAATATCTTACATTACAATTTGTTAATATCTTTCATGTAACTGAGGAGTTAGCTACAATAGGAGGCTTTCTCACATATTAATTTGTGACTTAGATTTATGTTTCTCAATTTTAATTTTGTTTGTCAACATCGCCAAGAAAGCATCGAAATAAAACTCTTCTTCTTTTCTTGAGGCAGTATATAAATAATATTTGGCTATAATAATGCAGAGGTTTAAACCAAGACGACGAGCGAAGTTATCTGTCACGCCATATATTATTTCACTTTTATCGAGAGTGATCCTATCCCCGTTTTTGGAGCTCCACCAATTCGTAAAGAGAGACCAAAAATGCTGAGCTTCAGAATAGGTAACAAAAAGGTGGGTTACCGTTTGTCTTTCTCCACAGAGGTGACATTTATCATGTTCCTTTAATGAATCTCTAAAAAGTGTCGAATTTGTGGGTAGAATGTGATGAATTATTTTGTATTGGAAAATGGCGAGTCTATTGTCTTTTGTAACATTAAAGGGAAGGCTATAAATGAGTTGTATTGTATGTTCTTTTAGACTAGTTACAACGTCATCGAAATGTGGGAATGTGATTGGCGGAAAATGAAAGAAGAAAGGGAGGACGTCAGGAACTTTGTAGCCAGGCTCGATTTGGTGGAGCCAATAAATCCCCGTGATGCCTTCTGCGGCGGACGAACAAACGCTGTCAGACTTTATCATCTGGTCGACATAGTATTAGGAGAGAAGATTTATTACTATGATTTTACATCTCTCTATCCGTTCATCAATAAGAATTCTGAGTATCCTGTCGGCCACCCTGAAATTATATTTCAGCCGGAAGACACAGACATCCAAAATTACTTCGGGATTGCCAAAGTCACAATCTTACCTCCAGAAAAACTGTTTCATCCAGTACTTCCGCTGTGTGAAAATGGTAAACTGACATTCCCGCTATGTAGAGCCTGTGTACAAGAAGAGATGGAAAAACCAATGCTACAGCGGTCCTGGGTTTGCAGTCACAGCGACAGTGAAAGACAAATTACAGGTACATGGTGTACCCCCGAACTGAACAAAGCCGTTGAGAAGGGCTACAAAATAACTTACATTCACGGAGTGTGGCATTTTTCTGAAACGAGGAAAGGTCTCTTTAAAGACTATGTGAATACATGGTTAAAGATTAAAGAGGAGGCGAGCGGCTGGCCAGCTCATGTAGGCAATGATGCCGTCAAACAGCAAGAACATCTGAGATCCTACAAAGCGAAAGAGGGCATCGAACTCAACCGCCACAACATTGAAAAGAATCCCGGCAAATGTAGCCTTGCAAAAATGATGTTGAATTCCATGTGGGGAAAGTTTGGCCAGCGCAAAAAACAAAACTCAAATCAAAGAGTTCGGGGATCCTATGAGGTTCAGTGCATTCCATGAAAGTGATGCACATGACATTTGCTACGTGAGTGTATTGTCTGAAGACATCGTTGAAATTCACTATAAACTGAAATCTAATGACAAACCTGTCTCACCAAACCTCAACATTTTCATCGCTTGTTTCACGACATGTTGGGCTCGACTTCGTTTGTATGCAGCTCTGGACATGCTACGGAGTGTGGCAAGACGGGTTTCAGCCCATGAAAGAACAGGGGGTCAAGTTTCACGAAGGCGTTCCCGACACAGATCAACTGAAAACGTGGTTTCCTAAAGGCGGATTACTCGTGTTGGACGATCTAATGGCTGAAGGAGGGAACGATAAACGAGTGTTGGATCTGTTCGCCAAACATTCTCACCATCAGAACGTCACCGTGCTCTACTTGTGCCAAGACATGTTTCCGCCGGGGAAATATGCCAAGAGTATTTCCAGAAACGCCCACTATGTCGTAGCCTTCAAGAATCCACGAGATCAATAAAGCATGAGAAATTTACTGTTACAGGCATTTCCCACCCAATGGCAAGTTTTACAAGACACGTTTCAACGTTTGACAGAACGTCCGTTCGGATACATGGTCTTGGATTTACATCCAGGCAGTTCGGACGATCAAAGGATTCTCAGCCACCTTTTAAAGGACGAAGGATGTATGAGATGTCACAAATTCATCGAGACATCGTGATGAGTTCTTCCCAAGATTCAATCACCACCGTATCTCTAATGAACGGATCCAAGAAAAGCGCCCAGTTGGTAAACAAAGATTTGTTGTACCGATTGGATGGGTTGTTTGCCTTTTACCACCGTCAGTGGTGTTGTCATCGCCAGATGTTTTACCACTTTAAGTGGTGCCACGGTTGTTTGAACGCTTTGGCATTGATCATCGTGGCAGCAGGCATTGTCGTAGGATCCGTCTTAGAAAATAGTCTCCTGATTGCCTGTTTAACTGCCGCTGGAACTGTGATTAAGGGGTGGAACGATTTCAAAAAGTTTTCGTTCAAAATCGACATGTGTCGCTTTGCCTACACCACTTACGACAAAACATTGATCGAATTGAGAACCTACGTGCGAGGACTTCCGATGGAGGAGTTTGAGGGATTTTTAATCAAGATGCAAACCTTGGATGACACAATCACTGATTTCACACCCCCAGTATCTGACAAGTGCGTGCAAGAATACGAACAACGATTTCGCTACGACCACGTCGATAAAAGCGGGAGCACTTACGTGTGAGTGGTAGTATGTGTCATGAAGAGCAAACGAACAGTTCGTAAAAAACCAAGGAGACGTAGGAGGACACAAAAAGGGGGATTGTTATCATTGGCAGCTCTCATTCCAGCTTTAGTAGCAGCAGGCAAGGCGGCGGATCTAGGAGGAATCTCTGGTGCAGCTGGTTACGGTGTGAAAAAGGGTTTGGAAGTTGCTTCGTGTAAACGTCGACGATGAAGTAAACAGCGAGGTGGAGCACTGGCACGACGTAAACATAGATTGGTTGACAAGATCGCCGAAGGAGCTAGTATGTTCTTATCGGGACCCTCACCTACCTTTGCTACGCTGGCTTTGAAATTAGCGGGGCAGGCAGCAAAAGGAATCAGAGACAATGTGAATCACTATAACAAGAGAAAACGTGGAGGTGCACTGTTTACTGTTCTCAAGAATGCAGCCAAGATCGGATACAAGCTCGGAAAGGACAAACGGTATAAGAGAATGGGTGTAAAGGGTGTCACAGGCAGTTACAACAGACGTCCTGCACCTTGGGAAGTATGATTCGATTACGCAGACAACGCCCTTTCTTGGAAGCTATTCTCCAAGAGGCCAATCGGAACAGGAGACAGGAGATGTTAGAACATGCTAATGCAGATCAGATCAACGCTGTAAGCGAAATGGTTCTCAATCTATTACGAAAGAGAATTCCCGTTCACCCAATCACCATGGCGAAACTGCATCGCTATAAGACAACGCTACGCGAGGTGGGGAAACGCAGAAACTCGGTCAAGAGGCGAAGAGAACATCTCCAAAAACAAAAAGGTAGCGGATTCTGGCAAGGTTTGAACGACGTGTTCCAAGCATGTCGATGTTAAACACCAGAGATGCCCACGGTTATCCACTGCAAGGTTACGACTTCGTCCCCAAGCCCAAAGACACCTTGAGCGAATTGGTCAGGTTACTACAACAAGCCAACGAAAGAGAAGACGCCCTGAAACGTGATGTGGAACATTGGCATCGAGCTTACAACGCCCTCCTTCAAGACCATATGGCATTTAAGTACGAGGATCTGTGTTCAGCTTGCAAACGACACCGCGACGAGACCGAAGCAGGTGAGACCATCCTGTTGTGTAAGGAGCGTTCTACAGTAGAAGAAACAAAACGTAGCCTGGAGCTGAAACTAGAAAAGGTTCATCAAGAGGTTCGTTACTGGCAAGACTGCTACGAAACGTTACTCCAGCAACATTTCGAGGATGACAGAAGAGGTCATGATGGTACCCACAAAAGAGTTTGACCAATTGGCTCAGTATTACAAAGGAGAAATCACCGACAATGCATTGTTGAACAAAGCAGGTCGATTGGCCGCCGAAAGTCACGTGATACTCCGTGATAAATCGATTCCAGATTCGATCGCCATCAAGAAAATTAAACCTCTAGCTCGTCAGAGAGGTCGTTTAACCAAACGTATCAGACAAATTGGTCCTTTGTCGAGCAATAGTGCTGATGTCGGTGAAGAGAAAGATGGGGAGGAAGGAGATTTGGTGAAGGGTCCGTTGGAAACCATGTTCAAACAATTGATTAAGAACGCTTCTCGAGGTACAAAAACACCAAAGATCAAGGAAGAAGCTACACCGTCTACGTCAGGTGTTAAAAAGAAGCAACCCGCTGCTAAAACACCCATTCCACCACCTGACTCGGATCTGGGAACTCTCCTAAGAAAGGCTGACATTCTCCTGGGTAAAGACAAGCGCAAAGGCAAGGGCAAACGTAAGAACGAGGCCGAACGTTTAAAACCTACGAGTGGTTGGGAAGACTGGGCCAAAGGAAAGAAACTGAGAAGAAATCTAAAACACGATTATGACTCGGACTAAGACCCGTACGCGCAAGTATCGCCAACGTGGACGTGGTTTTGACATTCAAAAATTGCTAGGCAAGACGGGGATTGAATTTCACTGGCCTGGGTACCAGTACATGGGGCCTGGGACCAAGTTGGCAAAGAGACTGAAACGAGGAGACCCAGGCATCAACCGACTGGACAAGATTGCCAAACAACACGACATCGATTACAGTCGCGCTAAGAATTTGCAAGACAAGTGGAAAGCAGATACAAAGATGATCAAGGCCATAACGAGGTTACCCGGCAACAAAACGGTGACTGAAAAGATTGTGAAAAGAATCATGCAGGCGAAGAAAAAGTTAAAATTGTAATCGATTCTCCCTTCGGAGTTCATGTTGTTATTATTCAATAAAAGTTGACAAATGAAATATCAGACTCTGTGTTCGTTTTAAAGCAAAGTTTAGTATTAAAATCCTGATTACAATGTGTGTGCTCTATTTTAGAAACCAGGCTTTTTACTCGGTCAACACGGAAACGAGATTAATGACGTCAAAGGGGGCGGGGCTTCTGGTTACCATGGATACGTCAAACTCGAGAAAACAATAGAACTCCTTTCCATAACAATACCTTTTCATTTGCATCACAATACGTGTCAAATCTGTACTGGACTAGCCCATACCACTACTGAAGACCTTAAATGTGTTAAAATTAGCATATGCTATTGAGGCAAAATTTGACCCTATATGGTCTAAGCTCTTGTAAGCGACCACTAATGCTTGACATTTTGGGTGGTCACTTGCGTGAGGTTCCACTGTATTTTCGAAATAGGATTTAAAAAATATGGAGTGATCGTAGAAAACCCGCTCTGCGGAAAAATATTTGGAAATAAAAAATTCGCAGACCCGCTTTTGTTGTTTATATACCAACCTATTTGAGGACAAACAGAACAAATTCCCTTTGACTTGTAGCTGTCAAAAGGGACCCAAAAAATGATTCAGACGCTCACATTTAAAGGTCATGAAAAATTTGACAATTCATTTTATTTCAAAATTATTGGTGTAGTGGGATAGCCAGCTCTATAAGCTTTAATCTGATATGGGGGTTTAGGTATGTACAGTTTAAACTGGTGCTCTAAAGGTGCTCTAAAGGTGCTCTAAAGGTCCTGAAGGTTTACCGTGACCTTAAATTTATAGGGTAAGAGCTGCACTTCTGGCGGAGCCTCCCCTTGACATGATAAAAACCCACAGTAGTGGTATTTAGACGTGCTTGAGAAAACGCCCGCCTCCCCCATGGGTGGATCTAGAGTGGAGGGAGCTTGAGAGGGTTGCAGACTTCCTCGCTTTGAGAAACCCTTGTTTTAGGTGTGTAGGAGAAAGACCCACGTGAGTATTCGTACGTTTAGTGCTTAAACTTGCAGCACTTCCCCCTGTAGCACGGGATCCACCCTTTCAAATCCCAAGGACAGCCCCAAGCGGAACAAGTGAAGAAAACCAGTATTTTCTTTTCTTTTCTTTTTTTTTTTTTCGATAATCAAGGAAAACGCAGACCTTGGCTCCAACAGCAGTTTATTAAGCATATTTTTGTAATCGATGCCGACTTAAGGTTACAAACAAAATGTTTAGTTCCTAATGTATGATACGCCAAGAAACTGAACATAACGTATAATAGCAGTGGTGGTGGTGGTAACAAAACAAAATGGAGCAACAGCAAGTGCACAAGAAACTAACTCGAAGTTGAAAGCACAAGTTACAAGAAAATAGGTCTGCGAACTGAAAGCCAACAACGGAAACACATAACTGGATAATACAAACCAAGAAGGCAAGCATGCAAAAATTACGAGGAGCCGAGGGAATAGTACTGCAACAAACCCGGCATCAGCGAAGCAAAGCCCGCATTACAGAAATATCACTGATTAGCGCAAAGCAAAATACTAGACCGCGAGCAGTCTCTCTCTTACTGGCAAATCCGTGAGGAAGAACACTAAGAAGGCAACCCAAGTTAGTAGTCGTGAGCATACGAGCGTCACATTCGAAGCCGCGGGCCGCAAGTAGCGCGGGGGAGTCGCCCGCACGCTCACTTGTTTTGCGTTTTTCCCCACGGATTTTCGAGGAAATGAGAGCGTGCTCGCAGTCTAGCAAAATATAAGTGTGCAAACTAAAGGGAGCCGAGGGAAAAGCACTGCGCAAACCCCATGTTTGAATTTTCACTATTTGTCAGCCCAAATCTTGAATTTTCAAGATTTGGCACGCCAAATCTTGGATTTCTAAAGTTTGAATTCTCAACATTTGGTAGGTTTACACAAAAACGCAGCAATCTGGGGCAAGAAAGCAAGCACCATTTTCGGGTGGGTATCTAGATGCCGTCAGAGATGCTAACAAAATTATCCAACAACAGGCCAGCAAAAGACCACGCCCACTACAGGCAATGACATGACGCACATAAAACTTCATTAATTTACAACTAAAAGTCTATCGACTAAGAGTTACTGCAGGTCATTGACCCAGAATATACAGAATTGTGCCTATTGTGGTGAACTTTTATCGATGGGGAGACTTTGTGGTGCCTATCATAAAAAGTGTGCTTTTCATTAGGGTTCAATCCTGGACAACATTGCTTGAAAACCACCTTCACAAAAATTAACAAGTCTAATGTCAACTTTAATAGGTGTTGCTCTCTGAGCATCACATATTGATTTATTTATAATGAAAATTTGTAACAAAAAATCTAAGTGTTCTTAGTATTACAATGTTTGCAGAGCTTTCACGTGACACTCTTATGCTACCTACATCTACTTCTACTTCATTACAAGTTGCCAATACATCAATTAATGGATTAATCTAAGGATGACAGACTGCTCGTCTGTTTAGTTTATGGACAGAATCTCTATTTCAAACAGGAGATCAGCATTTGCAGGAATTGTGTGTACAGTTAAGGAGTATAAACAATTCTTATGTCCTAAACAATCACCTGTCTATAATTTTAAGAAGTATAATTTAAGCATTTTTGTCTCTCATTGGTTGTTACCTGTTCTTGTTAAGTGACCAAGAACATTTGGTCATGACTGGCTGATTGTGAGCAACTTTATCATTTATTTTCAATTTACATTGCAGGCATTTTCTTCCCCTCCTCACTTTTCCCCTCTTCCTAAGCCTTCGCATACCTCTCAAGATTTTCAGTCACTTCTCGTACACTTGGGAAGAAAATCACATCAGAATTATTGGTCACGGGACATTTTGTCATCAGAGAGACGTTGTGGTATATACAAGTGATGTTACTTACAAGCTCCAAACACGATACATATACACACAATCAGTGTCACTACTTCTGCTTGGCTAAACTACTGTGAATTTGCCTCAAAATAATAAAATAACTAAGTGAAGCACACCAATTCCCTCCTCCATGCCTTCCAGCTGATTAACTGGTTCACCAATATGCACTGCTCATGTTTCAAAATAAAAATCCCACATGCAAGAACTCATTTCACAACATGCACTGCTCATGTTTAACAATAAAATACAAGCTACAAGTAGAACTCATTTAAGAATAATTATTTGTAACTGAAAGGATATCCCCAAGCTGGAAAACCACGTGATCCATAACCCTTTGCAGCTGGGATAGTGAGCTTGGCTATTTCACCTTTACTCATTGTCATGCATCCTTCATCCCAACCTGGACATGAAAATGAAACACATTATTATATGGCTTGTGTTTGTAGCTGATGTGACGCACACTATGATTGGCTAACTCTGGGATGTTACTCTCCCATGCTGTGCATGGGCCAATTAAAGGCAGGCAAAGACAAAGCAAAAAGCCAAATAATAAACATGTTATTAACCTCAAACATTCGATCTTTACAGGAAAATCTCAAACCTCAGCCTTGCAATATTGACCTGGCTATTGCTCGGTCAATATGGCAAGGTCTTGGTTAATATTAATACACTGATTAACTGTATGCACAGAGGCTGACAAAAAGAGATGTCTGCCTTCATGCACTCACTGCATCCTCCAGTAAGGAAGGCATTTAAAACTCTGACATGAAATTTCTCCACAATGCTTTACATAGTATTTTGGATCAATTAAAAAATAAAACAAAACAAACAAAAATAATATTAAAAAATATATTAAAACAACACATAACACTACACTACCGCAATCTGATTGGTTCTCAGCACAGTCCATATTTTCCTTTCTCTGACCAATCATGGTAATGATGGGAAATGGCAGGTGAAATCGACATGTTGGTCAATTTTCATGAGTAAACAAGAGGTAATCATCAACCTTTGCCCTTTTTACACTTCAATCAACGATTAATCCACACAAGTTTATCTCTATTCACTTTACGATGGCGAGGAAAGTCACTGCAAGTAAATTCAAATGGGTGTTTTAAAGCTGTGGGAGTTTCTTTCGTTGTTTCTAGGTGGCGCTGTAATGACATGTTATCTTGTGTTTCTCCCGGTTTCTCATGGTGTACAATTTTAACTAAAAAAATGAGTCAATTTCAGTTGATTTTACCTCTTTGATCATTGGTGTATTTGAGGGAATTTCTGTGGAATACCCTTAATGAATTTCCTAACTTTCTGCTATTTAATTTACAGTATGAAAGCCTGATTTCAAGTGATTTGCAATGAGTGACAGAAAATTGTTTTTGTAGTACAACTTCAAACTTTACACAAAAATTCACACCAGAAAATAATTTTGAAGAACTTAGTGGTGAACTAAATACAATAAATATTAATTTGTAAGAAATGTATCCGTTCTTTGATACATGCTTTTGGGTCTAATAAGTTAGCCACTGCAAAATTTTTTATGAATGATTTGTAGATGGCACGTAAGCTGATTTAGAGACACAATGGCATAAACAAACCCACTTGTAAGCCAGTTTGCCACAGGAAAAAAAAATAAACATGTTACTTGCCAGCTTGGAGTCAGTCTGTGTAGTGAAAAACTGTGACCTTGGGCTTGAAAATGTTGCCTGAAGCCATGGGCCTCAAGCAGCATTTTCAAGACCTCAGTCACAGTTTTTCACTATATGGACCTCCTAGGTGGCAAATAGCATATATATACACTGACCTTGGATCACTTTCCCCAATCCAACTTGGAATGTGAATGGTTTCTGACCTGTATCCTTTGTACTTTAAAATAAGATTTTTAACAGTTGTAATAATAATATTACAATAATTATAATTATGAGCTAAGTATTTCAATGGGTGAATAGTCAGATAAACAAGGTGGTACCAAAATATTAAATTGACCATCACTTGCACAAAACAATACCAAGAAGTGTGTTTTTTTTTTCATATTATTATTGTTTTAGTAGAAACCTTCCTTGTTATCACACAGAGTTGTAATCTTGACTGCAAATAATGGTCAGTCTTCAGGCAGTGACTGATCAAATTTTTCCCCTTATCCAGTATTATCCTGTCCATGGTCAGCTATTGCTTCAGGCAAATTTTATTTCAATCATCAGTGACTACCGGTAGATCACTTTACAGATAAAAAGAAATTAACTTGAATGCAATTGGTAGCTCCCTGGTATGCGCCTTTGTGTTGCAATGATTGTGCATCACAAGTATTAGAATAGGGCACTTTGAGCTAAAGTTGAACAAAGCATGGACCATACAGGTCTAGGAGCTGGGCCTCGGGAGAGGGTGGTGAACTCCCTTATATAGGCTATATAGGTATGTGCAGCCCCAAAGGGTATGGATTTTTAGCTGTTCTGCCTTTTGGTCATAAATAGGATATCCATTTTGGTCATTTTGGTCTCAAATAGGGTATGGTTTTGTACTCTTGTTTTGAATATGTTTTTTTTTCTTTAAAGGAGCTACTTTTCCATCATTATTGATAAGACCATCAACAAAAGCCCCTTACAATGCCTTTAACATCGGTCTGAACTAGGTGACTAATCATGAGACAGGTCGGAAACAGGGTATTGATTTAAGGGCTAGGTCTTAAATAGGGTAGAGAAAATTGAATATTTTGGTCTTACATAGGGTAAGGGTTTTGGGAAGCGGGACATATACCCACACCTGATTTTTCTGGGAGTACCCCGCTGGGAGCTGGGGGAACTTAGTAGACTTGCAAATCCAGATAGGCATTCATGTTTAAACTCCACCAATCAAAACATTGCTCTGTCATCCCTTATAGAGTGATGTTGTCGACTTTCATTTTTTAACTGATCAAAATGGTGACTAAGGGTGGGTTCCTTTGGGGTGAACTAGATCAGGATCAGTGATCCAAGATCACTCGGATCATAGTTCATCAAAGGAGCCGAAGAATCCACTCTGGTCACGAATTCATTGGATCCTTTGATGCACCATGATCCAAGTGATCTTGGATCACTGATCCTGATCCAGATCACCTCAAAGAAATGCACCCTAAGTAAGACAACGTTGTACAGAAGATGTGCCTGTTGTTCATCATAGTTACACAGATACAGTGAATGATTGTTTGAACGTTTGATTTGTCCTTTTCAAAATTAACCACTAGCAGCCCTGTAGCATAAATCAGACACTTTCTATACCTCCTAATTTTTCTTAAGTCAAATGCATGTGATTTTCATACAACCTGCATATAATATTCCGTACATCACCGAAGATTGTAGAAGATTCCCGTGGATGTTCCGACAAATTTCGGGGGTCGCGGAATGTAGCAGCATGAATTGCCAAATCTTGACACCATCTTGCCAAGATTACGCATATTTTGAGGAGATTACTGAGGCGAAGTATGGTGAGATCTTGCTGTGTTGGAGTCTTTCCTGTTCAGATGTATCGCGCACACCTGATATTTGGCCGTTATCATTTAACAAACAAACTTAAAGCTTATAAAGTCTATAGAAGAATGAGAAAAACTAAGAAATGAAATAACTGGTTGAGAGGCATACCTTTAGAGGCAAAAGTTCGTAGAAATATTCAAATACAGATTCCAAAATACAAGTCACGCAATGCTCATTGCAGGAAGTTCAGTGAAATCGAACACGCTTATAATCACGAGTTTCCACAATTTATAATGACTATCATAGTGATCGGAAAATACATACCTCCAAAACTTTTTGGGTGGATTTGTATTTAAAGATCCAGTACAATGTACAGTTATTGTCGCGCCCTTTTGGGGTGTAGGACCGCTCCCAGCTCTCAAGACCTCTTTGTGAACACCCGCCATTTTGTGAAGATTATATGTCCCAGCATTCATTGCCGCTGCTACAATCTCGTTTCCAGTGACTGCGGCCTTGTCGTAGGAGGAAACGCGTGTAGCTAGTCACGTGAGGACCGTGAGGTCTCTAGGAGGAACTTGCCACTGATATGATATATATATTTTAGTACTACCACACCTGAAATGTGTGTAATTAGCTCACAAGAACAAATATGATGGCTACGAAGATACAAGGAATATGTTTAGTTTCTTACAAAGTTCGCAAGACTTTGGTCACTTTACATGCAATTTTGGGAATTATTTTCTGATGAAGTCCCACCTCAGCTTTCGTTGACACGACACGCGGAGACAACAAAGGAGATTGCTCTCTGTCCGTGATGTTTGCGTGTGACAGTTTGTTACCTTTGCTGTGTTCAAAGAAGGCTTTTAAGTTCTAAAATTGTCAATGTAAATCTCACCAGAAAATGAAACAAATTTCCATTGTGGAGATGTTTGTCAGCGCGACCGATAAAACGCAAAGCATATACAGTCGATCCGTAGTGAGCCCAAGATCTTTCTTTGTCCTGGGCAAGTTTAAATGAATTTGACCGACTCGACAAAAGTTATTTGCCCTGAGGCATCCGCACTGTTTTTTCACAAGCTGCTGCGTTTCCTGGAATGGGCATGAGGCCATGGGTACTCCAGTTATTGCGATTCAAGTTGAAATAAACAGGGTAATCTACGCCATGCTCAGTAGAATGTAGTGATGTGCAGAGGTGAGCTCTGCTTTCGATGTAGAGCAAGAGGGCGGAAAGAAACAGAACTTGTCAGCGACGCCTGTCATAAAAACAACAGAAAGAAAAGCGGCGTCCGAGGCAGGACGGCAGCTCAAATTACTTTTTCCTTGCTTGACAAACCATCCACAGTGATAAACGTTATGTTTTGACAAGTTTCAACCGCGAATGATCAATGAAACCAATCAGGCGGTTATCCACGCATTCCGGGAGTAGCACGTGGTCTCTACCAGACGCCCTTAGCTGATAAGCCCCAGGACATTCAAAACATACGTTGACGAGCATGACTTCTCTACAGGTTTCTTCGTTAGAATCCATGGGGGACAGACTTCTATCCTATTGAAGCTTGAAGATGTTGAAAAACGTTTAATAGAAATCGAAGACAACACTCATCCAGACAGGGGTAACAGAAGTAATTTTCGTCTCAAAAGGGAAGAGAAGGTAGGCTAAGAAATGAGCTCGTTAAGAGATTTTATATTCCCCAAATTTGTTTCTAGACTTCGGTAGTCAGGTCGTTAGATTAGTCATAGCGTTTACCTAAAAAGAAACGTGGAGTGAAATGGCCAAATTACGATTTAATCATGTCGCTCTGCTTAGACTAATAATATTCATCTTCCTCTACAGTCAAAACAATTAATACTATATGGTTGCATGCCGCTCAGGCATCCAAACTGGCGTGTTACTAAGTTTAACAAAACAATACAATTAGCCGGGTCAGTAGTTTAAGGCAAATAAATGCCTTAATGAGTAGTAACTTCTAATCTTCTTGAAATACCTTCATAGAAATACATCGTAACTTGTCCGAAGTCGTGTGTGTCTTCCCGGGCCATCGATGGTGAATCATGATCAATCTTTCTGAGATACTGTTGCTACCCACAGCTGCAGTACCCCGGCCCCAGCCCTAAGGATATCTAGGCCGTATATATTAGATTTGCATCCAAGCTCTTTAAGGCGAAGGTCTACCTGAATTTAAGTGAAGTTTTAGGATTCAAAGTTTAAAGAGGGATTAGAAGGAAAAAAGAAGTTTTGGAACCCCACCAGACAGTTGAACGCCCCCCGAAAGGGCACCCCAGGTTGGTGGACAACTGTTTATTGGTGTACGTCTACCAATTTTTAACTTCAAATTCTAATTTTAAAGCAACATCAAATCTTCAAAATTTCATATTTCCATAAATTTTACTAATCCATCGAGAAAAACTATTTATCCCCAAATATACCTAAAAATCACCGCTCTTCGCGGCGGTTTTGATATCTGTACGGTCGTGTTAATTTAGACTCCAATTTCATGTTAAAAGTACTCTTAATTAAATTGTACAATTCATGATTTAACGAAAAGACGGTAAATTTAGTCTTCCTGGCCTCAAAAGGCATACAGGAGAGTTATTTCCTTTTATTTGAGTTACGATAAGCCTTGTGGAAAGCTAGCTCTAGGACAGAACTGTATCAAGATTATCAGTGACGAATCAAATTCTGTGGCTATGTCCAGACAGATATGCATAAACATCATGGAGAAAGTCCTTTATTGTTGCGCAATAACAAAAGTGTATTGTATTACTCATAAACACACGAGTTCCACTCTCCAACGACTGAATTACTTTTTGACTACTGTTCGCTTTCAGGAGATGAAGGATCGCGTTCACAAGCTTGCGAAAGAAAGACAGCTCGGGAAACCAGCCGAAGAAAACGAAGCATCGGCAATGCAGCAGGAAACTGCAGTTTCCTATCTTTAGAGTAAAACTCTATTTTTTGGATAGAGAAACTGTTAAATCGTTCTGCGTGGGATAAGAGCCATTTACACTTTAAATACAAGACCTCACAGAGCTTGAAACTGGACCACATAGTTTAACAAGTTGAAACCAGTTTTTGCAGAAAGGCCCTCTCGACTCCAGCTCAGTGAATTACAATATGTAAAGTGAAACTTTTGGAAACCGGTGATGTAAGACACGAAATAGTGTGAGGTCTATGGCGCGTTTTCAGGGTCAAAATTAAAAACTAACTTTTCCACCTTTCCTTACCTGCTAAGTAAAATCTCTGTCATTTCCTGTCTTTGAAATTAGACAGTACGCATCTCTTTTGACCTCCGAAACAATACATTCCGCGTTTCCTGAATACTAAAATCATAACATCCGGCATATTTTGACCTTTGAACAAAATTCTCTGCGTTTCCTGACTTCTCTCGAATTTAAAGTCCGGCATGTTCTGACTTTCAATGTAATTAGTTACCGAATACCATACTACTTAGTTTAAACATCTCAACTAAACATCCCATGCCGGCACCTGACAAGCCATTTAGTTCATAATGAAATCTCGCTGCTGAGCCGACATTCTGATTTGCAAAATTTGCAAATGCGCGTTCTCTGACTTCTCGATTCTACCAGGCGTCTTTTCCGCGCAAGCCTGGATCCCCTGATGCAAACCTAGTGCCAGGACCGGGGGTTTTCCCGGGGATTTATGAATGGAGTCGACGGTACAAGAGCAATTCTTGAGCAGTCTTCGCCATGCATCATTCGACCTTGCAAGGAGACTTCAACAGGACACAGTTAGTGAGGATGTGGCTGATTATGATCTGTTCCGATTGGAACAAATTTCTCGCCATTTGGTTCGACTTGCTGACAACATGCAGGTGTTTGATACAGTTCGACCCTCACTCGCCACTGTGACGCGAATGTTGTCGGAGGTAGAGCGGAATTGGTATCATTCCTCCCCAGCAGTAGCAAACCAGCCTAGAACGGTTGGGCGTCCTAGGTTCGAGATTCCACGGGAGCAACTGCAATATCTTGCCGATTATGAAATCAACTTACCCGACATGTCCAGAGCCCTTGGTGTGAGTGAGAGTACCATAAAAAGACGTATGCGGGAGTACAATATCTCCATTACCGACAGGACGACAACCATTAGTGATGATGACCTTGATAACATGGTAAGATCCTTTCCTAGGGATTTTCCAAATGCGGGATATCGGAGGGTCCAATCGCAGCTAGTGTTGCGCAATATAAATGTGCCCCAGCTGAGAGCCCGAGAATGCATGCAAAGAATGGATCCGGAGGGACTTCCAATGAGATGGCTATTCCTTACACCAAGAGCTGTGTACTGTGTTAGTGGGCCACTTGCACTATGGCACATAGACGGGAATCATAAATTGATCAGGTGAACCTTATTCGTAATTGATTATAAATAAAATTTATTCAGATTTATTGTGCCTAGTTTCTAATACAGGTGGTTGTTGGTTAGTCTCCTTTCCAGCCGGTTTTTTTTGGCGGGGGGGGGGGGGTGGGGGGATGTCACGCAACGCTCTCTCCAAAGAAGCGTTGCGTGACACCAAAAAACGGCTACGAAGGAGACTAGTTGTCGGTAGTGAGGACAGAATCCATCAAAGGACAGCAAAGTATGGACTCATGTATTTTTAAGTTTCAGATGGAAGATTGTAGTGCATGGTGGAGTTGATGGATACACAAGATTTCCTGTATATCTTAGGGCTGGAACAAAGAATACCGCAGCTACTGTTCTTGGCCTTTTCCAACAAGCAGTGGCAGAATATGGACTCCCCTCAAGGAATTTTTAATAAACCCTTGTTAAAATAAAGTGTACAGTAGCCTCCAACAAAATCACTTTTCAGTCATCAAAATGCTTCTCAAGACAAATAGATTTTCAAATTTTCCACGGTCTTCACCCCATTTTCCTCCCCCCCCCCCCCCCCCTCCCCCCGTGCAGGAGGAGGTAAGCCATTCCGGCACTCCTCTACACGTGTGGCCTCCTTTATCATGACCCTAGAGTGCGCCGCCTACTTTATGATTTCCTCCTGCTACTTTATTTCAATTTGAAACCCCTGATCACATGTCATGTGTATTATTGTAGGATCCACGCCTACGCGGAAAAGACGCCTGGTAGAATCAAGAGGTCATCAAACGCGCATTTGCAAATTTTGCAAATCAGAATGTCGGCTCAGCAGCGAGATTTCATTATGAACTAAATGGCTTGTCAGGTGCCGGCATGGGATGTTTAGTTGAGATGTTTAAACTAAGTAGTACGGTATTTGGTAACTAATTACATTGAAAGTCAGAACATGCCGGACTTAAAATTCGAGAGAAGTCAGGAAACGCGGAGAATATGCCGGATGTTATGATTTTAGTATTCAGGAAACGCGGAATGTATTGTTTCGGAGGTCAAAAGAGATGCGTACTGTCTAATTTCAAAGACAGGAAATGACAGAGATTTTACTTAGCAGGTAAGGAAAGGTGGAAAAGTTAGTTTTTAATTTTGACCCTGAAAACGCGCCATAGTTTGGCTTGCCTCATTTATATAATGTATGTTGCAGAAGTCGGTTACTATGTTGTTACTATGTAACACTGCAGAGATCCGTTCTGTGTCATCAAAGGTATGTTTCTTCCTGAATTTGTTCGAGCTTTTCGTTTCCTGAGCTTGATATGTAGGTTTATACCTCTTTTGTTCGTTCCGGCACCACATGATTTAAATTTAGCTAAATTTAGATGTTCACGTCTGTTGACTGTTTTGCGTCATGTATACATTTGTAGACATTTTTCTCGCGCCAATAAATTGAATTGTTATTGTTCCCTCTCTTTCATGCCAGTCATTTCAAGGGGACGGTAGTGCATAAACAATGGTGTGACTAGGCGGATTTTTTTTCGTCTCGCGCTCCGCGCTCGTGTATCGCGTTTCGACCTTTCGCTCTCCTGATTGGTGCGGCGTGGTCATCTTGATTGAAAAGTGTATCAAGCTCGCTTGAACGAGTCTAGGAATATCGAGCATGACTTGCACAATGTCGTGCAGGAAAGTTTGTGAAATTGTGCTCGCCTCAGTCAAGATTTTTTAAACTTGACGTGGATGGTATGTATTCGATTTTACTCAGATTAGAGGGTAGATACTTAGTGGCTCTGTTACCACTGGATGCATCAAAAGCTTTTAAAATCTTTCAGCTGCTGTTGTAATTATCGATCGTGCGCGAAGATCAAACAGGAACCAGGGAAGGAGAACCAATATTTGATAGTCTTATTTGGCAACCTCGCTTAGCTTTTCTGTGTCGTTTTTAGTGTCCAGATAACGTGAGACCGAATTATTTTAGAACCTGGCGACTGGTTGTTATTTTCCCTGCAAAAGCGAATTTACCCCCCGAGATTTACTCGCGCTGACAGTTCTCAAACAAAAGGCTTCCGATTTTCGGAGCAAGAGGATGAAATGATCGTCAAGCTAATGAACGGTTAGAGTTTTAAAAACCACAGGAAAAGCTCTTAAGACGAACATTTGACTTATTCAGGCCTTCCAAATGAGTATAGTATGTAGATACATGTAGCACTATTATGATATGATTTTAGCTCGGTGACAAAGTTGTAAATCAATAAATGATCTCAACCGTGAAAAGCAGTAGGCGTTTTTCAAAATCGAGGGCTTTGCGGGCAAGCGTTCCCTCACTCGCACCACCACCCCCTGCTTCGTCGAATTTTTTGCTCTTGCTCCAATTTACGCGAGGCTCAGAATGCGGAAAAGCTTTTTATACGAGAACGCTTGCTAAGCAGGCTAACAATGATATCGAATTCTTCGTTAGAACCCATAGAGGAGAGGTTTTCTATCGTTCTTTTAAGACTAGCAAGGATCGACGCTTCTCTGTCAGGACTTGAAGATGTTAAGAAACTTCTGGGGGAAATCGAAGATACCACCATGATTTTAGTTCGGTGACAAAGTTGTAAATCAATGAATGATCTCAGCCGTGAAAACCAGTTGGCGTTTTTCAAAATCGAGAGCTTTGCGGGCAAGCGTTCCCTCTCTCGCCCCACCACCCCCTGCTTCGTCAAACTTTTGCTCTTGCTCCAATTTACGCGTGGCCTAGAATGCAGTGATCCAAACAATGCCCCCATCTCTTGAAACAATAGAAGCTACAGGTTTCCAGAACCAATGAAAATACAGGTCTGGAAGAGGTGCTGGATTACGCAGAATGCGGAAAAGCTCTTTATACGGGAACACTTGCTACGCAGGCCAAAAATGATGTCGAATTCTTCGTTAAAGCCCATAGAGGACAGGTTTTCTATCGTTCTTTCAAGACTTGAAAGAATCGAAGCTTCTCTGTCAGGACTTGAAGATGTTAAGAAACTTCTGTTGAAAATCGAAGATAACACTCATCCCGACGAAGACCACAAGTGTGATTTCCGTCACAACAACACGGAGAAGGTAGGCTTCGAAATCATCGGTAAAAATTTTTTTACCAAAGTTCTAAGTTGTTTTTGTATGAGCAAAGCTTTACTGAGAAAGAAACGCGAGGTAAAATGTCCACATATTATGCATATGCTTATCCATAGTTCGGTGCCAAAGCTTAAATTAATATTCATATAACGCTGCGCTTAAATGAATTTCTTCGATTCAACTTTGAAATATTATGTGACCCCGTGAAAAGAAGGAGATCTCAAAGACGACATAGTGACTTTCACTCAAGTTGAGAACAGATTACAGTTATAATCTGATAATAGGCCATTTACTTTGGGCTGTCAGTTCTTGTGCATTACTTTGAATCATATGAAGATATTTGCACTCTAACTATGATTTGCATTAAAATGAACCTGAAGGTGGAACACATTTTCATATGACTGGTTTTGCACAAAGATGTGTTTTGAAACAGAGGCAAATGGCCTATTTCAATAGTTCAATTTCTATCCAAGTGATCAAACTTGTCGTAACAGGAACTTACAGCGTGCTATTGGTGAATCAGTAATTACCAATTTCTTAAAATTACCATTAAAACAAATTTCTGCAATTTCTTTTGTCAATTAAAATGTGGATTGAAATGTATACTAATAACTCACAGAATTGTATAATAAACTTTGCATGTTCATTTACCAATTAAAGCTGCATTGATTGACAACTGCAGCTGTTTAACAACACCAGAAAATGCCACGCAAAAGACAACTTGGAAATGGCCCATTGGTACCTTTATATCTCAGATAATTTCAGACAAGACTTCTAAAGAAATAAATAACTTTATGATAAAAATAGTTGCTTGTAAGTTCATAAAAAGGAGTGCCTTCGGAAATTGTTCCCAGTCCCCCTTGTAAAATAGGTACCGGGATCCCGCCAAGATTCTCGGCACTCGCCGGGATCCCGCCGAGGTGGCCCGTTTTTCCGGCGGGATCCTTCCCCTGAAAAATTCCCGCCGCGTATCCCGGCAAGAATCCCGCCGAGAAATCTGTACTTGCCGAGATCCCGCCAAGAAAAAAATCTGCGGCATCCTTGCCGGGAAGCAAAGTCTTGGTAGTATTCCCGGCGACAACTAAATTCTCGCCGAGAAAAAATTCTTGCATAGAAATTCCCGCCGAGAGTTACACATGATTCTCGTGGCCGAAACCAAAGGTAGCCCAAGCTCTCTCTATGAACCACACAAGCAACACGATATGGTATCGAATTATAAGGGTTTATATGGGATTTTCTACAAGATATCCTTGGAGGTAGTTAAAAGTGAAAATTCTCAATAAAAATGGCTTACCTTATTCCATACGTGTGTTGTTTGCTCCTGGTGTGGTTATTTTACCAATATAACTTGATTTAAGCGACCTTTTTGAATTTCGGTATTCCCTTCATAAAGAGAGGACCTTGTCCTCCATGGATATCTTGTAGAAAATCCCATATAAACCCTTATAATTCGATGCCATATGGCGTTGCTTGTGTAGTCCATAGAGAGAGCTTGCGCTGCCTGTGCTATCGTGAGCCATATCCATGTAGTTAAAGTTTTATATTTATTATGACTCAATCCCTTACAGTTCGGCATTTTGAAAAAGAGCCGTGAAGACAAAGTTTTATCTATGAATACGCCGATCGCGTCTAGACAAACTGGAGCTTTTACATGTAATGGCGACGTCTAGCCGAGTGCTCTTAAAGTTTTAAACGTGCTTTATTGAAAGAAGAAAGATAAGATTTTTGTCGACTTTCGTGTGTGTAGAGTTGTTTTGAAATTTCTGCATGATTTTAATTAGAAGTCCTTAGATAGTATTACCTCGCTGCTCTCAGGATTCCAGTGACCATTACGCAGCGATGATCTTCGATGGCAAACTCCGAAGATTGCCTGTAATATAAACGCTCACTTGGCGTTGAAAATACTCTTTGTGGCAGCTTAAGTCTTCCCGCCAAGGTCGTTAACCCGGGAATTCGATTGGCTGACTAAAATCACGTGGGACATAGCACACGCCATCCCGCGAGTAGGAGAGAAAACCTTCGAGAAAGTTTGAGGGCTTGTTCGAGTGCTGCTAAAAATTCACATCGGAAAAGAGCTGAAAAATTGTTTGTTTGCCTGGTTTGTTTACTTCGAAGCTTCAGCAAGGACCTTTTCTGCGGGGAAAAACTGTTTTGTTGAAGTTGTTGTAAGATTATATTGCGTGCCAGCCGTGCGAGCGTCAAACCGTGGACGTTAGTTGTGCGAGGAATTTCACGAAGATTTCAAGCTATCCTCGATGGAACTGTATACGTATACGCTGAACAGTTCTAACAGACTCCAAAACCTGAACTTCGGATGAAGATAAAAAGTTTTAATGAGAGCCATTCACGCTGGTGTGAAGTCGTACTTGTTACCACTTATAGTAGGCGATGATTATAATTTATGGGACTAAGTTAAGTTGACAAGGCTTCTTCACGGCTTCAACAGATTAAGTTTGGTAAATGTTATCTTCTTCGCTTGAGTAAAAGGTTAGGGTGCGTTCCTTTGGGGTGATCTGGATCAGGATCAGTGATCCAAGATCACTCGGATCATGGTGCATCAAAGGAAGCGATGAATCCACTCTGGTCACGGATTCATCGGTTCCTTTGATGAACCGTGATCCGAGTGATCTTGTTAGGGTGCGTTCCTTTGGGGTGATCTGGATCAGGATCAGTGATCCAAGATCTGTCTGGATCATGGTGCATCAAAGAAACCGATGAATCCATGACCAGAATGGATTCGCCAGTTCTTTTGATGCACCATGATCCAGACAGATCTTGGAACGAAATAAAATACAAAAAAAAAAATCCTCAAAGGAACGCACCCTTAGTTTCCCTTTCGTTGTTAGGGAAGGTACGTTCCATTCGCTCCCTTTCAGTCTCCTCCTTCTTCTTCTCCTTTCGCATTTTTATCTGGGCAAGGTGCTCAACATACTCTGCCACAGGCATTTCGGGGACAATGTATTTATCTGGAAACTTTTTAATAGTCTCACTGTCCCCACTGACTAGTTCACTTTCCTCAAACAATCGCTTAATCTGTGCAAGTTGCTCCATCTGACCTCATGAAATCCTCGCATTCACCACAAGCGCATTTCCCTCTTTCTATTACTCGCACATCCTTGCCCACTTTCAAGTTTTCACCGTGCAATCACACGCCACACAATTAACTGCTTTGTGCACAGACGCGGTTATGTGAGTAACACTTCCGGTTAGTTATTTTCACTTTCGGTTATTTTTGTCTTGGAGGAGGTGGGGGGAGGGTCAGATGTTTTTGTGTGGGTATTTGTGAAGGGTCATGCATTAATCCATTCTGGGAAGTGGGAGGGCCACGACTTTTTTCGCAAAAAATTTCTAAAATACCCCGATCCACCTCCCCCCAATAAAAAACGTACCTTCCCTCATTTCAGTAACATGATGATTTTCTTTTACTAAAAACTTTGTTACGTGCAGATATCGCAAAGTGTTAAAGTGAGCACAAGGATATTCATATTCACATTTCTTTATAGCGTGAAGCATCTCATGCCAATTTGTGTACATGAGCTTGTTCTTAAATCGTTGCCGCCGTTTTTCTGTGTCACTGACATATTTAAGTAGTATTAAATCTAACCGCCGTATGGCTGTATGCGTAGGTTGTTGATTAATTAAGTTAGTTTTGTCTGTATTTTAACTACTCTCAAGTACGTAAACACTGAAGCTATAACCTTTATTTAGAAGACAATGGCGCCAAAAGAAATTCGTGGCAGCATTTCCAAAATTTTGCTGAGATTCCCGCTGTGAATCTCGCCCAGAATTTCACTTCCCGCCATGAATCTTGACGAGATTCCAAGCAAGATCGTGCCGAGATTTTGGCCGCTGTGAATTTGCTTCTCGGCGAGGATCTTGGCAAGATTCGCAGTAGGATCCTGGCGAGATTTTGGCCGCTAGGAATTTTGCTTCCCGGCAAGAATCTTGGCGAGATTCACTGCAGGATCCCGGCGAGATTTTGACTGCCGGGATGTTTACTTCCCGGCAAGAATCATGGCGAGATTCGTGGCAGGATCCCGGCGAGATTTTGGCCGCCAGGAATTTCGCTTCTCGGCGAGAATCTTGCTGGGATCCCGCCGGGATTCCCACTGAGATCACGACGGGATCCCGGCAAGATCGTGGTCCTTTTTTACAAGGGCTGAACCTTGCTGCATTTTGAAATTGTGGTGAAGACCTCTTTGACTGCACTCATGTCACTTATCTATCTCCCCTTACCCCAAACATACTAAAATAATTTTCATTGCAAGCACTTTTTTCAAATCAGGTTACTGTGGAGATTAGAACTAGCATCATATCTGTTGGTGACATTGATACAGTTGGTCAGCAGTTTAAATGTGACTTCTATCTTTCTGCAACCTGGAAAGAGCCACAACTGCAGGGAAGAAGAGAGTCAGAGGTGAGGCTACATGTGGTCATCGTTTAACTGTTTTGACAGCATGGGTATTTTTACAATTTTTTACAAAATTGATGCAAAACCCTGTAAACCCAAAGATAAGATCTGGGCGTGATGAAAGTGGTCCCTGGATATTTTAGATTAATGAATCTAGTGCTTTACCCTGGTGTGAATCTTTCAAAGATCCTCAAGAATCCCTCAGGATCTTCGTGAAGATCTTATCAAGAATCAATCAACATCTCTGCAAGATCTTTCAAAAATCTCCAGCTTGTCTTGAACATTTTCCTCTTCAAGAGGTACATAGACAGAAAAATCATGAGGCATAGAAGTATAGGAGGATTGGCTTATTTACTAAATTTTAAATGTATTGTTCCTGAAAATATATCCACTCCTCGACCCACAGAAGGTTATATGGTTCAATATGCATAAAACACAATTATTATTTTGTCCATATGTACTTAATGACTGTCCATTGGAATTCATATACTTGAGCCGAGTATTACGTCCACTGAACATAGAGGGCAGAACTCACACATGACCGCTTTCATGTGGCTTTGATAGCTCAGTTGGTAGAGCATTGCACCGGTAACGCAAAGGTCGTGGGTTCAAATCCCGTTCAGAGCCTGAAATTTTTTCAGGTCATTTTTCCAGTAGTGTTATGGCTGCATTCGCATCTTTCATTCTTTAAAGAATTGAATTGACTTGAATTGAATATATGCAAAGTGTGCAAAACAAAAGGTAATGCTACATAGATTTAAATGTGGTGAATGGTAAATGGGAGACTTTGCAAGGAGGCGAGACTTATTAGTGCTTTTCTTTGTGAGCCCGGGCCATTTTAATGTCTTCACGAAAATTTTGCGAGACCCATGGTTTCTGAAGGACCTTTAATGCCACCCCTAGATTTAATCTTATTGGCATCTTTGTGTGTGTTCCATTAATCAAAAGTTTGCTGAGCTTCATAACCTGTTAACTATGCTGATGATAATTGCATGCTGTATGTTGTTTTATTGTTTATTTATTGCCAGCTTCAGTTTTTGAATTTATTGTTCTTTTTACAGGATATAAAATGGCCTAATGAATGGCTCCCTAGGATCGTGTTTTTCAATGCCCTGAAAATTGAAAAGATGGAGAAGAATCGCTACTTATTTTATGAGCCAGAAAATGAAATACCATTTGCTAAGGAGACCTACAGAATAAAAGGTTACTTTAGAGAAAATTTGGAGCTTTGGGATTTTCCTTTCGATTGTCAGGTTTTGTATTTTACTCTGTTCACTTCATGTATTTGCTTTATTGCGCTATTAGGGGTGGTGAATGATAAATGCGAGACTTTTCGAGAAGGCGAGACTAACGTTTTTCTTTGCGAGTCTGAGACATCTTGACTTCTTCAATTGTGAGACTGAGACTTCAAAGTCTTTTAAATGCCAGCTTGAGATGTTTAGACGTTATTCAAGTTTATATAGAAAATATAAACAAATCGGTACTTCAAGACTTTGTTAGTCTTGAAAAAATCGAGGCTGGGAGACGCTTTGTGAAAAAAATTGAGACTGCGAGACGTGCACAACTGTTAAAAAAATGAGACTGTGAGACCCGTGAAATTCAACCAAAATTTTGCGAGACCCATGGTTTTTGAAGCACCATTTGCCACCCCTACTATTGTACCTTTATATAGAACATGAACTCTGCTCGTTGCTCAGTGGACGTTTCTGTGTTTCACCGCCATCAACTCATAATGGCAGACCTCTCAGCAGACGTTTACTACAAATGGTACACAAGGACATGTCAGTGGCTTGTGGATTGACCGTAGATTTCAATCCAGTTAATTTTATTTGTTTCTTTATTTCAAGGTTTATTGGTCATAATGTCATAGCCAACAACCCAATCGGTAGTTACTGGTTTTGAACTTTTGAGTTTTATTGAAAGGTGTACAATATATACTCAATGATTGCCCTCCACTCTTGATTATTTAACTCCTTTGGATACGTTTTTGTAAGAAGCACCTCTATTCTGATAATCAACTCTTTTGTTAAAGTAATAAATGATGACCAATGCAATGTTCCAATAAGTTCAGTTAACTATATGCCCCTAGTGTCCAACATTAGAGATAATTTTAAGTACACACTGGGTTTAGTTTTATAAGTTTGTTTTGTCAGTTAAACTCCAACAACAGCGGCTTTAACCAAGTTCAAGTCTTTAATTCCTTGAATCTTTGCTATAATTACAGCTACCTATAAGCGTCAAATATTCTCATTTAATTAAAATTACTTTAAGAATTTTTTGGAAGAGTTTTCAATTTTCAGATCATGTTTTCCATTATCTTAAGAATGCTGATTGGCCATTTATTATTACATCTGTCTTACATTATCTTATGAATCCCCAGGATTTACAATTTCTCTCTTTCATGTGGAGTCACACTTGCCTAATGGTTAGTGCGCTCAACTCCACATCAAGTGGTCTGGGTTCAAACCTTGGCCGGGGACATTGTGTTGTGTTCTTGGGCAAGACACTTAACAGGGGGGAGTAGAAATACTCCTATCCGCTTCATGCTACAGGAACCAGGATAAACTCCGGCCTGATGGGCCACTTCAGGCTCATATGCAGACTACCTTTACCTTTCGTGAGAAATTAGGTAGGTAAAGTCTGCATACGAGCCAAGTGGCCCATCAGGCCGGAGCTTATCCCGGTTTCTGTAGCATGAAGCGACTAGTAAGTCGCCGGTAAGTTCGGTAAGTTCGCCGGTACCCATTTATACACCTGGGTGGAGAGAGGCACTGTGAGAGTAAAGTGTCTTGCCCAAGAACACAACATAATGTCCCCGGCCAGGGCTCGAACCCGGACCGCTTGATCCGGAGACGAGCGCACTAACCATGAGGCCACCGCGCCTCCCATTCGTGAGAAATTAAGGTTATCTGTATTTCCACTTGTACTGGGTGTCAAGTCCGTCTAACTGTTCTTTTTGCAGGAATTGACCATAACCCTCATGTCAGACTGGACTGCCAAACAAGTGGCATTTGAAAAAGACCCGAGAAAGGCGGACACCATACGACCAGAGACCTTCACTGCCGATCAAGAGTGGTACTTATGCAGGCACATGGTCACCAAAGCAACGATTACGGAGAAAGCAGAGGGTATTAGCAGCCCAAACGACTATCCACTATACCACATTACGTGCCACGTCAAGAGGAAGAATGGTTACTACCTCTGGAATATGGCTATGGTTATTGTAAGAGAACTTTCTGCGGAATGCATGCAATATATATTAAATTATGTAGCTTTCATACAATTTTGCAAGTGTATTTTTCTTTTACAAAGATAGCTTCTTGTACTAACCCTTATTTGTTCTTGCTCTTGTTTCAGTTCCTTATTTATATCCTGTCCTTTTGTTCATTTTCTGTGGAAATCTCCTCACCTTCTGATCGACTCGGTGTCACCCTTACTCTTCTGTTAACAGCAGTTGCTTTCAAGTTTGTTGTATCGCAGAGCTTGCCAACGATTTCATACTTGACATTACTGGTGAGTTGGTATCTCTCACGTTTTGCTGTAACATTTCATTTTGAAGTGGGACTTACTGTTGGAACAATTTGGCCAGTATGTCTATCTTGGTGATCCTCCTATATGAAAAGGCTGGAGATGCTCGTTGTCTCACTCAAGGTCATTCCACTGAAATAGAGTCTGCACTGAGATTTTTGTGAAACTTTGCCTATTGATTGTTTATATTATAGGAACTTAAATTTTGAAATAAAAATGAGGGGTCCCCATGTTCGTTTAGGAGCAACAGCACCTTGTTTATACCCAATTAATCCTTATAATAGCACCATGATTGTAGTCACGATTGCTTGCCAAATTCACGACGATTGTTTTTTGTTCTACACTGAGAATTGGTCCATATTTATTTTACACAGAGGAATTTATTACTCAATTCAAAACAACAGAAAAAAAATGATAGGTCACCATACTCGTTTGCGAGAAAATGATGATTTACCTCTATGGCGAGGTCCAGCCGTAAAGAAAAAGCCGCTATTTTTTAATGCGCGCGCGCTAAGCACGCGTTAAATTATGCGCAGTAGGGATGCGCAATACAATACTGGGGAATGACCTTAAGCGGCCTTCACACAGCAAACTAAGGTTGGCAAACTTGTGTTGGCAAACTCAAGTTGGTGTGTGTGAACGGCACAAATACAGTCTGCAGACACATTGGCAAACTGTTGGTGACGAATAGAACTTGCCTCTATATTCTTGCCAACGTTTTCACCAACTTTTTCGTGTTGGTAAACTCTTTTCTGACGTGTGAACGATTGGCAAACATGTGTTGTTAACTGTCAGCCAATCAAACCACGTGCCCTATTCACGTGATTCATTTGCGTGACACTTCACAAAATGGCGGACGCAATTCAAGATGAACATGAGGCCACTTTTAAATTTATCGAAGAGGTTCACAATTGTCCGGCTGTGTGGGACATTTCATCTGTAGTCTACAAAGATACCGTAAAAACAAACAAAAGAAAATAGAGGAGCTAGCGGACAAACTGGGTTTCCTCCAAACCTTTCTATTTCTCCACCGCTTTCTGTTTCTTCTCTTCTTTTCTTCTGCTTCACTGTTGTACGTGAGTGCCACTGCACTAAGTCGGCCATGTTGCAAATAACCGTGTGCTGTGATTTAACGCGAGTTTGACGTGTGAAGGTACGAGTTTGCCATCACGAGTTTGCCAATATACGTTTGCTGTGTGAAGGCCGCTTTATGGGCATAAATCAAGGATTCTAGTCTCACTTAGGGGGTTCATGACGAAACACCACTATTTTTCGCTGCCAAAGTATCTTTTAGGGTGCACTCGATTTCTGCCGGTCTCTAGAGTCCAGTCTATTAGTGCAGGCTCTGTTCCTGAGGAGCGGCTAGTTAACGAGCCTATTCCGTCTCGAGTGGTATCCTTCAGAGTTCAAAAAAAGCTCCAGCCATACCTACATTAGTCTCCTTTAGGATTTTTTAAAATAAAAGTTCAACTTTTTTGATGAGCATTCCCGACCTTTTCATATGGGTCAGGGAGTTCCCCCAGGATGTCTATGAAGTCAATTCTTGCAGTTTTATGAAAGGAATGAAGAGTGGTATGAAGAAAGAAGTTTTATAGTCTTTTGTCAAACTTTCATTAAGCCCAAATTTTTAATGTTTCAGTATTTCAATATTGCTTGTATATTATTTACGTACCCATGAAATTATTTGTTTCACTATTTTATGTATTTCAAGGGTGATAACTTATTACTTTTAGTGATACCCCTGGTTTTCAATGAATGGTTGAGGTTTGGAACAATGATTTTACTTTTTGATTTTTTTTCATAGAGATTTTCAGTTGAAGTCTCGGTAGTCTCCATTTGGCGCGGAAATATGCTCGGATATTTGTCCGCGGGCATCATCTGTTCCGAGAAGCGAACAGTTTTCCGAGAGCGGAGGTCGAGGGCAAGTGTGAGCTTTGAGGAACAGATAATGTCTAAGGACAAATATCCGACCGTATTTTCGCCCCAAATGGAGGCTATTGTGGTTATTTTCCTTCAAATATTTTTCGCGACATGCGCGGTTTTGAAAATTGGGGAATATTATTCAGTCACATGACGCGTTTAAACCAATCGCATACGAGCGAAAATATTTGATGGATTATAAAGAATGATATCTTGCAGAGTTAAAATTCATTCGAGCGACAAATGAACACCGCTATTATTCTTTTCAGTAGTTTATTGTTATTGCTGTCTTTTTTTCCCTCATAGGACAAGTATGTTTTGTCCTGCCTTGTGTTCTTGTGCTGTATGGCCATTGAAAATGCAGTTGCCGCTTCAATTCAAGACCCTGACACGCAAAAACGTTTTGATCGAATTTCCCTCTATTTTGGTATCAGCTGCTTTCTTGTCATCCACATTGTGGCTGTGGCGATTGTGATTACAAAGGTGAGATCCTTAAGCAATGCTTGGCTTCTCATTTTCCTTGATTTTAGGCCTGAAGAATCCCGCCGGGGAGACTCTTATGTGGACTAGGCGGCTGCCAGGATTTGACATGAGTCGTGAACGGGAGCCCCCAAACAAGAGTAGCATACATTACTCGCAAAAAATTTCGGAAGATTTTATTTTCGGACCAAAAAAGTGTCTGAAAAGAAAACCGTCCGAAATTTTTAAGTATCCGAAATTTTGAGCGTCCGAAACACTTACGGTACGGTATAAAATTTTAAAGTAGCCCCAGAGCTCTTAGTTTTCTTTATTGAGCGAACTCTAGTGAAGACACTGCTTAAGATACGTAACGGCTTGGTAGAATTTGTGTTATTTTCTCCTTGGTATATCTCTAAAACCTTGAGAGTGTAGCTAAACTATCATTTTCTCAGATGTTTTTCTAGGCGTATATTTACTTTAGCTATGTTTCATCACAGTGTCCGAAATTTTTGTCTGAAATGAGGTTAAAGTTGTCCGAAAATTAAAGGTCCGAAATTTTTGCAGGTAATGTATGTGAAAGGGGCGGGATACCCATTATGAGCTTAAATTCAGGATTTTGGTATCAGGTAGGGCTGTCAGGATGGGATGCCAGTGTTTTTGATCACCAAGGTATCTTAAAACGTTGCACACGAAGAAGTAAAAAGCTTGTCTAACATGTTGGCAAGTTAGATCAATCAGGCATGAAATCTTTAAAATTTCTTCTTAGACGAATGCATTCGACGAGAATATTTTTATTCTCAGTCATGTCTCGATTTGTCTATCTGGTTTAGAGCAATATCTTTTAGAGATCAATTATCAACTTGAACCACACCCAGATTGATCTCCTTTAAGGTGGCTCAAAACACTTTCCACCACTTAGATTTTGATAAGTCATTATAACCACTCTTTATCACTTCATGCTACAATCATGATATCAAAAAACTGCCCAATCATTGGCGAACACCTTGTTATGATTTTCGTGACACAATAGATTACCATAGCAACAGTATTACCTGCTAAAAACACCCTTAATTACAGCTTAAGAGGCTTATAATTCAAAACGGCACGGTGAAATGTTTTTTCTTTATCAAACTTTATTAAGGATGAAAAGACGCAACTTTTGGCAAAGTTTAATAAAAAGTCTGTACGTAGCGTTCAGAGCCACCTTAACTTTTTACAACTTTAAGGTGGCTCTAAACCCTATGTACAGATTTTTTAAAAACTTTGCCAAAAGTTGCGTGTTATCATGCTTATTAAAATTTGACGAAGGAAAGAAGGTTTCACTGTGCCGTTTGTGAATTATACGCCTCTAAAGCTGTAATTAAGGGTGTTTTTAGCAGGTCATCTGTTGCTACGGTAACCAATTGTGTCACGAAAATGATAACAACGTGTTCACCAATGATTGGGCGGTTTTTTGATACCATGATTGTAGCATCAAGTGATAAAGAGTGGTAATAATGACCTATCAAAATCTAACTGCTGGAAACTGCTTTGAGCCACGTATTAAGAGGCCGATTTAGACGGGAAAGCTTTGCCGTTCACAAAGAACTAAAAAAACTCGTCGTGATATTGGTGATAAAGATCGATCAGACATGAAAGCTTTAAAATCTTTTTAATAATTAATGATGAAAGCACTGGACGTGAACTTATGATTACTCTGTCTGCTTTAGATTGGTTGATCTAACCGTAACCTTAATAGTTACAGGATAACGTGTTAGCTTGTTAACATGGTCAACTGTTCCTCGCTTATGTCTCAATTCGTATCACTTTGCCTTTCTTTCAGTTGCGGACAAGGAATCAAAAACTGGTCGAAAGCAAAAACAGTTTCGACGTAAGTGTCTACAGTAGAGAATTCATTCGTCATCGCGCCCGTTATAATTAAAAAACATCGAGAAACGCAAGTGCCCCATGATAAAGGCTGAAATTAACTTTTTCTTGTTGGTGCTTTGATTTGGTACTTGATTGCTGCTGATGTATACGTGGTCACAGTCATGGTTCTTTTGGTTCTCTTTGGCCTGTTCAACGGGTAGAAGCAGAGAAACTTCGTTGAGGATGCTACCAAAACAGAAAAAATGTCGTAGACGAACCGCCGGAATTCGTTGGGACCGTTTTGCGATGCTAGCATCGTAGTCTGCTGTTATAGTTTAGATGACATAGGTTCCCGTTTCTCTTTTCCCAACTCGATTGCTGCCTAATAAGTGATTTTTAACGCCGCGTTTTAATCCGTTACACCAGAGAGCTTTTGCTTTGTTGCGGCAACAGTCGGCAACGGTATGTTTCACGAGACGATTTTTAACGCAACTTGCAAAATTCGGGCAACAATGTTGTAGGTTTTTGAGTCGCTTTCAAACACTGACATGTTGCCGCGACGAGATGTTGCGTTAAAAGTCACCCTGTGCGCCATGTTACACGATATCGATTTTTAACGCAACATTGTTGGGTTAAAAATGGGCTCGTGTAACATTACCTTAAAACTGAGTGTGTATACTAAACAAATAAAACCACACCAAAGACGCCGGGCTAATTTACTTTTTGATTGCTGTCCGCTTTTCAGGAGAGTAAGGAACTGGTTGAGAAGTTTGCAAAGAAAAGACCGCAGAAAATAGCACAAGAGCCAGCCAAAGAACACGAAACATCAGACCAAGACGTTTGTAGAGGCATCACGCCCGCAGAGAGGAAGCCGTTGATATGTTAGACTGCGTGTATGTCGAGTGTTTATGTCCTTATGTTGAAAATGTTGAAGATGTTTCAATCCAACGCAATGAAAGAGATACGGTCGTGACATTTTTGACCATTTTTACCTTTCTCTTGGCGTACCCAGGAAATTATTTAAAGGACTTAAAGAGCCCTGGATAAACCAGACAAACCACTGGTCTTCCCCGGGGAACTCCCATGTAAAAAGGACGGGGCTGCTCGTCGGAAATCTTGAAAAGAATCCCTAAGAGGTACCAAGATCCTGTTTTGTGGGTGTGGCTTGAAAATTTTTTCACCCCTAAGAGGTACCAATTCTAACACAAAACATTATCTCCTGTCATATTTTTTTGGCTCAATACCCTTAAAGACACCACGAAGGCCCCTGCTGTGGACCCTTTTGAGGCTGAACACCCTGAGAGGTACCAAAACCGCTTTTTTTTTACCCCTAAAAGCTTCTGTTTCTCATGTTTAGAGTAAAACTCTATTTTCTGGATTAAAAAAAAAAAACTGTTAACTCGTTCTCCGTCGGATAAGAGCCATTTATAATCTAGTTAACGGTCACTTCTGAAGATGTATGTTGTACATACGAAACGTCAAGGAAATTAACTTTGTTTAACATGCGTTTTGGTTCCATGTTTATTACCGTGGTTTGTGTTTTGTTTCTTCTAAAGCCATTTATAATTTAAATACAAGACCTCACAGAGCTTGAAATTGGACCACAGGGTTTAACAGGTTGAAACCAGTTTTTGCAAAAAGGGCCCTCTCGACTCCAGCCCAATGAACTGCAATATGTAAAGTAAAACTTTTGGAAACCAGTGATGCAAGACACGAAATAGTGTGAGGTGTGTGTTAGTCAGTGTGTGTATGAATTTTAATTTTTTAGTATCTGGAGATTTACAGTGTTCAGACTGAGTGTGTATGGGCGTGCGCAGTTCTTACATGTGTGTTATTGTTGTGATGACTGCTATTTACGGTCTCAAATTTCTGAAATTCTCCAGTGCTGAAATGAAAAGTAAAAAGAGTGACAAAAACGTTCTTGGCGTTATTATTGTTGTGATAGCTGTTGTTTAAGATGCTTCAGGACTCATGAGTTTACTTCACGGTCATCGTGTTACTGGGACTAAACACCATTAACTAAAAGAATGAAACCCGCAACAGCCAGCCAGCCACCCACCCACTGCGACAAAACCACTCGATCGGTCCGAAAACATCGAACTTAAACTTCGAATGAGTGCAAATCGTAAAGAAAAGACAGCAGAAAATAGCACAAGAGCCAGCCAAAGAACACGAAACACTAATCACGTTTTCGTTGCGCCAAGACTACGTGCGCTAAAATGTACGGGTCGCTCTGCCGGGATGTGTCTGGTTGTGACTGATTGGGTCAGTTTGGTCGTGATGTTTGGCATAATACTAGTCTAAAGTTTGTCAACAGTCGTTGGTCGGCTCCCGGGTCGGCTCTTGTAAGTTTCCATCCGTCTGAAGTCGGTCTGTCGGCTTTAACTGGTTTGTCGAAACGTCAGTAACCAGCACCGGGCCCCAACAACAGCTCATTTCAGAACTACTCTCACCCAGACGATAATACTATACGAGCTACTGATACTCCTGGGTTCAAACCATTTTTTATGTTACGTTCACTTGGACGTCAGACGGCGAACGACTTGCGAACAATTACATCAGTTCGGTAAGTACCGTCAGACGAGTGCACCAACACAACAGCTCTTCAACTACCTCTGCAAAGATCTCGGTGTCGTTCCGACCGGACTTAAACTGAAGTCCCCGCTGAACACACAAGAGGCCCTACAGATCGTCAAACCCATCTGCAGACGTCTGGTCAAGGCGGAAAGTAACTTGTTATCGATCAAGTGTGACTGAAATTCTGCGCAGGTATTATGGTAGCCATCATCGCTCTCAAATTCGATATGTTAGCCGATCAGAGGTCGAGTCTACCGTCCTTGTATCCCGCGATCTGACCTGATATAGCCTGATTTTTGACCGAATTTGGGTACTGTAAATTCGTTATCGTACATTTTTGGTATGCTTCGAAGGCATATCAGACTCGTTCGCTCTTTCCATGGGTATTTTGACTCGAATGCGTCTCATAGCCCCGGCAGTATCAAGTTATATCTGAGAATCAAATGAGACTAAAACTAAGTGCGTGGTCAGCAGAGACCGAGTCTCCTTCCGTCAGAAGAGGCTAAAATGATTTTTTTTCAGTGTCTTTCCTATTCCGATAACCTCGTCAGTGTCAATCAGAAAAAAATCCGCAATGGCCACGGTCAACAAAACAAGTATCTTATCCTGTGTAAATACGGGATTCTTTTTGCGGGGGAGGGAGCTGATGTGCACAGTAGTACAAATGTCCTGTTCAAGATGATGATCATGAATACAACTACCATGATTCCCTGCAAGCGCATCTAATAGGCGGAATTGGCCATTTCCGCGCTGTCGAACGCGCGCGCTCAGATAGAGTATTTCTGTCGCGTCAGATGCATCAGAATTGTACGATTGTGTTCTTCTCAACGGTTTTCGCCACGCACGAAGAAAACACACTGGTCAAAACAATCAAAATGACATATGGTTTTTCGCGTGGAAGGACTAACTATTTTTGAGACACTTAAATATTATTATGTACATGCATATGCGATAACAAACCAGCGATCAATTTGAGAGCCATAATGGAACGGAATCACAGGAGAAAAACCTCCGGTGAAACGAGATTTGAGTTGAATGCCATTTTATCTACATTCAAGTATTCCCGCGCGATATTCTTAAATAAGAAGCAACAACAACAAGTGTTGGCCGGGAGGAGCCCTAAACAAGCGTCCTTCCCCTATAACCAGGATGCGGGTTTTAAAGAGTTTGACAGCAGCACAGCCAGTGAAGTTCCTCCAGTCCATGAACTGTTTGCTGGATTCATTGGTCCCTATCAATGTGCTATTCCACACAACACACAAGGTTGTTGTACAGTGATGTCGGGAACTGAACACAGACCTCCGTCCCGAGCGCCTTCTCAGGAACAGAGTCTTAACAGTCTCACCCCTGAGCTGCAACCTCTACTACATGGGAACAGTATTAACAGCAAGGCTGAGAACTCTTGGAGTAGTTAATCTTAATTTTGTTATGCTATCGCTATCACTGATTAATTTTGCGTTTGCCGAGCTCTAGGCAACCGCTTAAAAATCCTGGAATCATACTATGTCTTTTTTTTGAGTGAGGGGCGGGGGGGGGGGGGGGAGGGTGGGGCGGGGAGATAGAGAGGAGGAAATAGAGGGGGGAGCCGAGGAGAAACGATTTTATCCGAGCTCGGTAAGTTACATAGTTTGCGTACATCATTTTTTAAGTTTAAGTTAAATTTTAGAATTAGTTTTACTTCACGCAGTGCAATCAATTAAAACCTATAGGTAAAAAGAAGTAAAAATACTTTGGTCTGGCCCCAGCTAAACGGACTGGTAAAATAATATTCATAGCTCAGTGTATAGCTTAACAAAGACTTCTTAAGTTTTCTTAGATCGAAATAGGAATGACGTGTAAAAAATAAATCATATAAATGAATAAATAAACAAATCAATAACAATCTCAAGGCTTTGTTTCTTTCTTACAAGTAACCTGAAGCAACGTGGAATGTTCAATCACAAGCTTCAGCCGGACGCTTACTAAAAACTCAAATTAATTAGCTACTTGTAGCTGAAAAACCACTAAAAACCACTAAAACCACTGAAAACCACTAAAAACCACTGAATTCCGATCTACCATTTTGCTTGTTGAGATCAGATTTTTACTTTATTTGCGACGCAGTTTGAATGTTTAGCTTCAATCTCGGTCTCTCTTCTGGCTTCCTAAGTACGCAATGCCCAATGCGTTTGTTTGTTTATCTTCTCGCTAGGTCTCTCTCCTCTAAGTACGCAACACGTACCTACATGGTCGCTCAGTCCAATCCTCCTCCCAGTTGCTTGGAGATCGTAGCTTCAGGACAACATTCGTTCACGGTCAATCATGTCTTTAGAACCCATGGAGGACAGGTTTTCTATCGTTCTCTCAAGACTAGAAAGAATCGAAGCTTCTCTGTCAGGACTTGAAGATGTTAAGAAACTTCTGGGGGAAATCGAAGATAACACTCATCCCGACGGAGACAACAAGTGTGATTTCCGTCACAACAACACGGAGAAGGTAGGCTTCGAAATCGTCGTTAAAAAGATTTCTTACTAAAGTTCCAAGTTGTTTTTGCATGAGTAAAGCTTTACTAAGAAAGAAACGCGAGGTAAAATGTCCACATATTACGCATGTAATTTCTTTCTGTTTTCCATCCATTACGCTTATCCCTAGTTGCAAAAGCTTAAATTCAATATTCACATAGCTAGCTCTGTATAAGATCAGACTTATATGAATTTATTCGATTAAACTTTTAAATATTATGTGACCCCATGTAAAGAAGGAGATCTCAAGGAAGACATAATGACCTTCACTCAAGTAGAGAACAGATTACAGTTATAATCTGAAAAAAGGACATTTACCTTGAGCTGACAGTTCACGTGCGATACTGTCATGTGAAGATGAGTTTGATTAATTTGCATGAAAATCAGAACCTGAAGGTGGGACACATTTTCTTATGAATGGTTTTGCACACAGACATGTTTTGACCCAGAGGCAAACGGCCTATTTAAAAAGTTCAATTTCTATCCAAGAGATCAAACTTGCTGTCACGGGACCTTATAGCGTGCAGTTGTCAATCATTAATTACCAATTTCTAAAAATTACCATTAAAAAAAATTCTGCAATTTCTCTTCTCAATTAAAATGTAGACTGAAATGTTTACTAATTCATAGAATTGTATAACAAATTTTGCATGTTCATTTACCAATTAAAGCTGCATTGATTGACAACTGCAGCTGTTTTAACAACACCAGAAAATGTTAAAACTATTAATCTTCTTCACTCAAATGAAATGAATATTTAAAACATGTTGAAAAAAAGGAATAATAATAATCCTGGCTTAATTGGTGGGAATTTGACAGGGTTTGACACTAACTTATACTGATCATGATACCCATTCCCACTTTAAAAGAATTGATGTGAACTTTCCAAATGGCATTATATCAAAATTGATATTCACTCTCAAGAAGGGTTTGGGTTGGGTGTTTAAAACAGAACATGGCCAAATGATGAAATGGCACTTAAACAGCATGGGATATGGTCCGGTTACCCCAAACAAATATTTAGAGCTATCCACCTTCAAGTCAGTGATATTTAGGCTGACTGGAGCACTATTTAGGCCAATCAGAATGCTGTTTTAGGCCAACTGTGGTGCCATTTCATCATTTCGCCATTTCATGCCTGGGATAGGGTACTCTCTGAAAGTTTGAGTGGGAGTGTGTTGTGTGGGCCTTTGAAACCCTTATCTAATTTCAGATCAAAACATGCAATCTTCCCTTCCCTATTTCAGACCTGGCCTTACAATAGGCTATTTCTGTGTTATGTTTGCCTCTGTGTCAAAGCATGTCTTCATGCAAAACCATTCATATGAAAATGTGTTTCAACTGCACCTTCATATTCATGCAAATCAAACTCAAATTCTTAAGAAATGTTTAGCTCAAGGACTCAGGCAAAAGGCAACTTGGAAATGGCCTATTTGTACCTTTATATCTCAGACTATTTCAGGCAAGACTTCTTAAGAAATAAATAATTTTACGATAAAACTAGTTTCGTGCAAGAATTGAACTAAATGGCTAACCAGAGAGCTCTTGAAGCTTTGCACTCTTGTAAGTGCATAAGTCCATAGAAGGGAGTGCCTCTGGAAAATTGTTCCCAGTCCAACATTTTTTTAATTGTTTATTTATTATTATTATTATTATTATTGTTGTTATTATTATTATTAATTTACAAACACAATCTAAATAGGAAAAACTCAAAAAAGAGGAAAATAGTAAAATTACAGCACCATACTTACTTACAGTATAATATGATAGTTAAGACTACTTGCATCGTTTAGTTTACATAAGTAAAACAATACAGTTTGTAAATGTCCAGTTTTTTTGTTTTTTTTTAAAGTTTCAAACAAAAGGCAGCTCTACTAATGCTGCACTCACTACATATCTACAGTATGGTAAGCATGATATTACTAACCAAAAAAAACAAAACATGAACACTGTTTACATCATTTACATAGTTAACCAAACAAAGTAAACACATCATCAATGCGTGTTACATAGTATTTTGAGCTTTTTTTTCTTGCCGCATTTTGACCCTAGAAGAAATCATGGCATAGATCGTGACCTCTTTGACTCATGTCACTTACCCCAAACATACCCCTCTTTTACCCCAAACCTATCTCCCCTTACCCCAAACATACTAAAATAATTTTGATTGTAAGCACTTTTTTCAAATCAGGTTACTGTGGAGATTAGAACTAGCATCATATCTGTTGGTGACATTGATACAGTTGGCCAGCAGTTTAAATGTGACCTCTATCTTTCTGCAACCTGGCAAGAGCCACAACTGCAGGGAAGAAGTCCAACAGAGGTGAGGGTACATGTGGTCATTGTTTAACTGTGTTGACAGCATGGGTATTTTTTACATTTTTTTTACAAAATTGATACAAAACCCTGTAAACCTAAAGATGAGATCTGGGAGTGATGAACGTGGTCCTTGGATATTTTAAGATTAATGAATCTAGTTTCTTGCTACCTTGGGCACCACTTACATATAAATTTTTTTGCCTAACGGCTATATATTTTCGTTACTTTACATATGTACCTATAAAATGTATCTCTGAAATTATACCCTAAATAGTGTAAAAATGAAAGTATAACATGCAAAACAAAAGGTTGCTACACAGATGTAAGGGTTGTGAATGGAAACATTGGCAGCTTCAGTTTTTGAATTTATCGGGTTTTTTTACAGGATATAAAATGGCATAATGAATGGCACCCTAGGATTGTGTTTTTCAATGCCCTGGAAATTGAAAAGATGGAGAAGAATCATTATTTATTTTATGAGCCAGGAAATGAAATACCATTTGCTATGGAGACATACAGAATAAAAGGCAATTTTAGAGAAAATCTGGAGCTGTGGGATTTCCCACTGGATTATCAGGTTTTGTATATTAATCTGTTCACTTCATGTATTTGCGTTGTTGCATTATTACACCTTTCAATAAAATGTGAACTCTGCTCATTGCTCGGTGAATGTTTCTGTGTTTCACTGCCATCAACTCATTTAGCAGACCTCTCGGCAGAAGTTTACTACAAACTACTCAAGGACACGTGTGTGGCTTGTAGATTGCTAGATTTCAATTCAGTTTTGCTTGTCTCTTTATATCAATATTCATTAGTTGTTGTCATAGCCAAAAACCCAATGGCTGGTTAGGTTTCAAACTTCAGTGTTTTATCAAAAGTGTTTTATTGAAAGGTGCAGTAAACCTAATGATGCATATAACTAGAATACGTAATATATACCCAATGATTGCCCTCCACCTGTGGTTTTTTAACTCCTTTGGGTAGGTTTTTGGAAGAACACCCCTATTCTAGTGACCAACTTTTTTGTAATAAATGATGACCAATGCAATATTCCGATAAGTACAGTTGACTATATGCTTCTAATGTCTAACATTATAGTTATAAAGAGTAAATACCAAACTCTAATAGTAGCAACTTTGACCAATTTTTTGGAAGAGTTTTCAATTTGCAGATCATGTTTTCTGTTATCTTAAGAATGCTGATTGGCCATTTATCATTACATCTGTCTTGGGTTATTTTATGAATTCCCAAGATTTACAATTTTCCCCTTTTGGGAGAATGGCAATCTTTATCTCCAGTTGTGGAGGGTTTCAGGTTTGTCTAATTGTTCTCTCTGCAGCAATTGACCATAACCCTCATGTCAGACTGGACAAACAAGCTAGTGGCTTTTGAAAAAGACCTGAGAAAGGCAGACACAATACGACCAGAGACCTTCACTGCTGATCAAGAGTGGTACTTATGCAGGCATGTGGTCACAGAAGCAACAAGTACTGTGAAAACAGAGGGAAGCAGTGCAAATGACTATCCACTCTACCACATTAAGTGTCACGTCAAGAGAAAGAATGGTTACTACCTCTGGAATATTGCTATGATTATTGTAAGAAAACTTTCTGTGACATGCATGCAGTACCTATTAATGAAATTATTTAGCCCCCATACAAGTTTTCTAATGTGCTTTTTCCCTATCCAAAGACAGTTTCCTTATATTAACCATCATGTTGTTCTTGCTCTTGTTTCAGTTTCTTATTGATATCCTGTCCTTTTGTTCATTTTCTGTGGAAATCTCCTCACCTTCCAACCGACTCAGTGTCACCCTTACTCTTCTGTTAACAGCAGTTGCTTTCAAGTTTGTTGTATCGCAGAGCTTGCCAACGATTTCATACTTAACATTACTGGTGAGTTGGTGTCTCTCGCATTTTCTTGTAGCATTTCATTTTAAAGTGGGACTTGTTGGAACAATTTGACCAGTATCTCTATCCCGGAAGGGGGGGAGGGGGACTCCCATATGAAAAGGTTGAGGATGCTCGTTGTCTTGCTTAGGGGTATAAATCAAGGATTCTGATCTCACTTAGTGTGTTCATGATGAAATGCCACTATTTTTACCTGCCAAAGTATCATTCACGGTGCACTCGAAGAGACAGTAATAAAAGAACGCTTTTTCGTCCGTTTTTAGGTTCAATTTCTGCCAGTCTATCGAGTCTGGTCTATTAGTGTGGGCTCCGTTTCTGAACAGTGGCTAGTTATCGAGCCTATTCTGTTTTAAGTGGTATCTTTCAGGGGGGTGAAAAAAACTCTAGCCACGCCAAGACTAGTCTCTTTTAGGGGTCTAATTCAACCTTTTTGACGAGCATCCCCGACCTTTTCATATGGTAGTCCCCCCTGGGACGTCTATGAAGTCAATTCTTTTAGTTTTATGAAAGGAATGAAGAGTGGTCGAAGTAAGAAGTCTAATAGTCTTTTGCCAAAGTTTCATGAAGCCCAGATTTTTTACGTTTCAGTATTTCAATTTTTCTTTTATATTGTTCACGTTCCTTTTGAATTATTTGTTTCACTATTTTTTTGTATTGCGAAAGTGATAAACTTATTACTTTTAATAAAATCCCTAATTTTTTCAATGATGCTTGAGGTTTGGAACGATGATTTTATTTTTGATTTTTTTTTTCATGGAAATTATCAGCTGAAGTCTCAGTAGTCTTATAGAATGATGTCTTGTAGAGGTAAAATTCATTTAAGCCACAAATGAACACCGCTGCTATTCTTGTCAGCCTTTTATTGTTACACTCACTCTCTCTTTTGCCTCATAGGACAAGTACGTTTTGTCTGGCCTAGTGTTCTTGTGCTGCATGGCTGTTGAAAATGCCGTTGCCGCTTCAATTTCGGACCCTGACACGCAAAAAAGTTTTGATCGAATTTCCCTCTATTTTGGTATCGGTTGCTTTTTTGTCATTCACATTGTGGCCGTGGCGTTTGTGATTACAAAGGTGAGATCCTCAAGCAGTGCTTGGCTTGTCATTTTCCTTGATGTATTATTAGAAATTCAAGTTTTTATGCGGACTGCACGGCTGCCAGGATTTGGCGCGATTGTGAACGGGGGCCCCCATCAAGAGTAGCATACATTACTTCCAAAAAAATTCGGACGATTTTATTTTCAGACAAAAACAGTGTCTGAAAAGAAAACCGTCTGAAATTTTGAGCGTCCGAGACATTTAACGTACAGTATAAAATTTTTAAGTAGCTCCAAAGCTCTCAGTTTCATTTATGGAGCGAACTCTAGTCGAGACACTACTTGAGATATGTAACAGCTTGGTAGAATTTGTTTTATTTTCTCTTTGGTATATCTCTAAAACCTTGAGGCTGCGGTAAAACTATCATTTTCTCAGATGTTGTGTCCGTCTTATTCGTACTTTCTATGCGTAAATTTACTTAAACTATGTTTCATCACAGTGTCCCAAATTTTTGCAAGTAGTCTATATGAAAGGGGTGGGATACCCATTGTGAGTGTAAATTCACGATTTCGGTATCAGGTAGGGCTGTCAGGACGGAAGGTTAATGTTTTTGACCATCAAAGTATCTTTTAACGTTGCACACGAGGAAGCAACAATAGTCTTTATGATGTTGGTGATTTGGATCGATCAGGCATGAAATGTTTAAAATTTCTTCTTAGATGAAAGCATTCGACCAGAAGATTTTTATTCTCATTCGTGTCACTGTAGCTTTTTCTATTTTTCTATCTGTTTGAGAGTGGTATCTTTTAGACATTAGTAAAGCTTGGTCTCCTTTAATGGACGATTTCGACAGGACGGTTTTGCCGCGCGCAAAGACCTAAAAAACCTCGTCATGATATGGGTGATTAAGATCGATCAGTGATGAAAACGTTAACATTTTTTCCTTGATTAAAGCACTGGACGAGAACGTTTTTATCTTCATTCAAGTCACTGTAGCTCTTATGATTACTCTGTCTGCTTTAGATTTGTTGATCTAACTGTAGCTTTGATGGTCACAGGATAACGTGTCAGCAAGTTAACATGGCCAATGCAACCGTTCCTCACTTATGTCTCAATTCGTATCACTTTGCCTTTCTTTCAGTCGAGGAGAAGGAATCAAAAACTGACCGAAAGCGAAAAATGTTTCCGGGTAAGTATCTATTGTATAGAATTCATTCGTCATCGCGCCCGTTGAAAATCATCGAGAAACGCAAGAGCCCAACGATAGCTGTATGTTAGCTTAAAGATTTTTTTTACATTATGAAATTAAAAGGCTGGGGTTAACTTTTTCATGTTGGTACTTTGGTTTGGTGCTTGATTGCTGCTGGTGTATACTTGGTCATACCCATGGTTCTTTTGGTTTTCTTTGGCCTGTTTAACGGGTAGAAGCAGGAAAACTTCGTTAAGGATGCTACCATAAAGAAAAAATGTCGTTGACGAACCGAATTCATTGGGACCGTGTGTTTTTTTTTACGCGGATGCTAGCATCATAGTCAGCTGTCTTAGGGACCGTTCATTTTTTATAAGGTAGGGGGGGCTGGTGGGATTTGGGGGGGGGCCATGCGAAAAAAAATGGCTTTCGAGGGGGGGCCATCCCAAAAAAAAAGGGAAAAAGGGGGGGGGATCACGTGAAATATTTTAGTAAAACTTTAAAATGGCATAATGTTTGAATATCAAAAAAATTGCTATAGAATAAACATAGAAGGCAGGATATAAATTTATTACAAACTTTCCTTCTGCTTTAAAAAAACGTTTGGCGACAAAAAGTATTTGTAGCTACTGAAAAGAAGTATTTAACACTGTTATTTTCGAAGGCAACTTTCACTGGCACTCATCTTCATCTCCGCTGTCGTCGAGTTCTTCGTCGCCGCTTGTGCTGCTATGGGAGTCTCTTTCACCAATGCTGCAAGAAGCAGCAATGCTTTCCGTCAGAGTGTACTCTTCAGGGTACATGAAGGTGTAAACATAATCTCTGACTTCCCGCTCAAGGTTGGTGGTGATTCTGCTTCTTGCAGCATTGGTGACATAATTCCCTTCCAAGAGCTGTGCGATGTATGGCCCATCTCTTCCAAATATCGATGTGGCAACATCCTCAACTTTAAGACACTCTTTCGGGACGGCCGTTCTAGGAGGGTACACAAGGCATTGTGGAAGATCATTTCCTAGCGGGTTTCCAACACAGATTCCATAGACTCGTTGGACGTTGTTTTCAGTCCGCTTCCTCTTTCTTTCATTTGACTTTCTGCGGTTTTCTTTTTTCCTTCTCCTTTTGTTGATGTGCTTTTTGAGTATGCCTTTGAATATGCTGTTATAATTGCTCTTCTTATTTTCTAGTGCTTCCATGTCCTGCGTGACCTTCGTCAACTTAGCTTCTGTACATTTGATCTGTTTTACATTAAAACTGTGCGCAAATTCTTCGCCCTGCTTTAAAGCAAGCCCATTGGACTGAAAGAGTGTGGAATCGTATTCCTTTACATCTTTCAATATGACATTCAACTTTTCCACCATTACTCTGTGCTCTTTGATGGAGAAGTTCAGTTTTCTTCCATCACTGGGCTTCAACTGGTACCCTTGCATGGAAAACTCACTCGCCCTTTCTGAACAGCCATCCGCACCTAGAAAAATTGCTTCTTTTGCATGGAAGTGGCAGGCTGGTTTTATCTGACCCAGAGAGCGTTGCTCTATTTGCAGATAAGTTTATTGTCAAATCAAAGTTTGTGGTGGATTATCTTCAGCATCTTGAAGTGCTGGAATTTAAAAGGAAAAAGAGAGTAGAAGAAAAGGCAAAGTTAAGAAGGGAGGAGGATTATCCTTGGACTGAGTTGTGCGAAGATCTAACCAAGCTTAAAAAGCTACGTGTTCCAGAACTAAACAAGTACTCAAACCACCACGGGCTGAAGCAGCATTTGAAAAGCAGCAAGAGTGAGAAAGTAAAGGCAATTGTAAGACATTCATGCTTGCAGCAGAAGAGTCCTCTCAGAGCTGGCCAACCAACACTGAGAAATGCCAGAACATTGACACAAAATGACAACAGGGCAAGTGCTGACAGCAGTGAAACGGATGAAAGTGACAATGATGAGTATGACAGTGACGCCATTGACTCTGGGGGAGAAGATGACTCAAGTGACGTCATTCTTGCATTCATCAATTCAGATGAGGAAGATGCCAATGAGAGGCCAAATGCCACACGCTCAGGGCGAGCCATAACTACGAGATCCGAAATTGACTTCTCTTTCTTTTGATTTGTTTTTTAAACAACAGCTCTCTGTCGTATAGAGATTGTAAATATTGTCTTCATAGGGAGCACAATAACGTGAAGTAGGGGGATAATACAGAAATATTAAAAAAAGTTGAAATCTAAATATTGTTTGTTCAATTTTTTTTTTGGGGGGGGGGTCATCCCAAAAAATGACCGCTATAAGGGGGCCGGGGGGGGCATGTGAAAAAATTGGTAAGCTGAGGGGGGGTCATGCGATTTTTAAATGGTGCTTCCCAAATCCCACCAGCCCCCCCCTCCCTCATAAAAAATGAACGGTCCCTTAACTTAGATGACAGGTTCTCTTTTTCATTTTCCAACTCGGCTGCTGCTTATTAATTAGCCTCTTTTCACCTTCCTCGTCGAACGTGACTTTTGGTGGCATAATCTGCGAGTGGTTGTCGAGAATCCCGTGTAGACAGATTGGCCAAGCAGATGAGAAAGTCAAATAGCTGACTCTTAGGGTGGGGAAGGTGGGAAATTGCTTGTTGGAAGTTTTTATTTCGGGTGGCGGGGAGTGCATTATTAGAAATCCACTTTCTTGGTTGCTTTTGAGAAAGCAGTCGCGCGCGTGTCATAAGTTGAAAACAGGGCGCTTATATGTACTTTTTTCCGTCGTTGTCGAAAACTTTTGCAGTTTCCGTGATTCGTAGCGAGCTGTTGCGTGACATAAATTTTTCTATCGGTGCGCGCGATGACTGAAACTGAGTGTGTATACTAAACAAACAAAACCACAATAAAAGAAGGCTAATTTACTTTTTGATTGCTATCCGCTTTTCAGGAGACTCTGCAACTCGTTAAGAAGCTTGCAAAGGAAAGAGAGCAGAAAATAGCACAAGAGCCAGCCAAAGAACACGACGAAACATCAGACCAAGACAAAATTACGTTTGTAGAGGCTTCACGTCCCCAGGGAGGGAGCTAATGGGACGTTAGAGTGCGTGTATGTGTCCTTTCTGTTGAAGATGTTTCAATCCAGCGCAAGGAGAGAGACGCGGTCGTGACATTTTTGACCATTTTCCCCTTTCTCTTGGGGTGTCCAGGAAATCAATTAAAGGACTTAAAGAGCCCAGGATAAACCAGACAAACTACTAGCCCTCCACAGGTTGAATTGAAAACAGTTTGTGTCAAGTTCATTCTCGTCCCCAGAACCTCCGTTTCTTTTGATCACGTGGTCGGGCTTTCTTCTCGTAGCGACATTTAAAATGAGTAGCACGAGTTTACAATAAACTACCGTCGGCAGCTATCTAATTCTCGAGAGGAGGACTCTCGCAGGGTAAAACTTTGTAAGCACATATTGTACATACTGAATTGATTACTCCTAATTTTGTTATTGTTGTTTTATACCCAGCCCAAGCCAACTCTACTCATTAGCTTTCATTGAGCTCCTCATAATGTTGGAAATACTGTAAAGGACGTTCTCACACATTCTGAAATGTTGTTGGGCTTCAAAAATCGTGTACAATATTGAGAACTTTTCTTGTGCATTATCATTTTTCTCTGAATGTGTTTTATTACAGTTGATTCTATTTATTTCTGATACCTGTATGTAATTACATAATGGGCATTCATATTTATACATACTGGGAGTGATCGTATATTAGGGAGTGCGTTCGATATGTTATGTGGCTGCAGTCTGATGGGGGAATGTTACAACTGCTATGTGCTTCGATCGATGTGCAAGAGGTGATGACTTCTTAGGAGTAAATTATAAGTAACGGGAAGTAAAGATCTTTGCGACGTGACCTTATTAATTCTTTGACTCGTAGAATCGGTAAATTTGTGTGGTGACCCCAAATCTTACCATTTGCCGTCATCGAGCAACATAACTCGGTGACTGTAAGACTTATTATCTTGTTCGAACAAGCCATGGTCGTTTTCTGTAAGCTCAGAGGTTTTGTTTCATTCATCGATCGAGTTGACAACACAGGAATCATACACAACGTTGTGTTGTTGGCATTACGGCCCTTTTGAATGTTGCATCTTGAACACTGTGGGTATCACGGTCTATTACGGATGACCTGGGATCTATTAAACAATTAGATTATGAGCTCGAGATTTCTATTGCGTGATAGTTGACGAGGGCAACTATCACGCGCGTGAATAATCTAATTGTTTTAGTATAAATCTAGTATTCGTTCAAAACGTAATCTAAATCCTCTTCAAAGACACTTCGAAAACACAAAATCGCGGTCCCAGCGCACGCTGCTACGCTACTCTCTATCTACAACCTATCTACAACATGAATAGATAGTAGCGTAGCCAATCAGAGAACGGCATTCGTGATAGAACACTAGTAGATTTATACTAAAGGGTTGTAGGTGATGTGGCCGTCGCGGAGGTGTCGTATACCGTTGCCAACCTAGCTTTACGAAAATTACATCAACTACGAGTCTGAAGACCAAGAAACTAAAAAGAAACATTGGCCGGCCAACATCAGATGCACTTAAGGGGGCGTGTAAAAAATCTCAAATTCCGTTATCCTCACCGATTCATTCGTTTACTTCCTCTTATCAAGGTGGCAGTGAAATTCACTCAAATGACTGAAAAATACTCCGACTAACAACAGGCTATCAAGCAAAAGTCCATTTACTAAATCCAGCTTTATTACCAGTTAGTTTTCAGTACAAAATGAACCAACAAAACGATTAGAACGAGACAAATTACCACAAATACTATACGAGTTCTTCTCGAGCTCTGGAGAATCTCCTTCAAGGATTATGTGCCGCGTACTTAACAGGCGTTTATTTGGAATCTGTAAGTAACTGGCAGAGAGAACCAGTCAACAGCGAGAGAATATTGCATCTTCTTAGGAAACTTCAGTTCAAGATGGATATCGTTCCACAATCATGGCGTGTCCCTGGAAGAAAGGAAAACAGTCAACTCAAAGGTGTTAATTCTCCTTACTGTGTGTGAGAATTGTTTTTATGCGAGTTGGGAGATTATGGTAGCACATCGGCACAACATTCCAGTAAGGTATATTGATGCCATATGGATCTGGCGGGATGTGTCCTCTTGAAAGGACAAACACAAAGGCATCGACGTCTTTAACCCAAGAAAGCAGACGTACTTTCGGCTCTCGCGTCTCCGCCGAGACAAGCGACAGCCGGAAATACGTCTGCGTTCGCAGGCTATGACGTCTTCTGTAAAAGCCACGTTCTTCCCGGCAAGAGAAAGCAAGTGACTTCCAGAAATGTATTCAATCCGAGCAAGGTTCAACCTCGGTTCAAAGACTCTGCTTCAACCTCATTCCCGTTCACTAGAGCCCTTGGTATTACTTACCAGACCCCCAGCAGCACAAGCAGCGACCAGACCGTACTTGCCGCCCTCCTTCAGTAATCTGTTGGCAGCTGTGGTGACCAGCCGAACACCAGTGGCACCAAATGGATGGCCAATGGACAGCGAGCCACCCCACGTGTTAAATTTCTCCATTGGTGGTACACCGACCTGCAAATTAGTGGAATATATGTTCGATTACTGTAAACCCGCGATTTTCTTTAGAGGAGTTAATTAGCAACTCGGCAAGGAATACTTGGGGCCAGGATGACGTAGTATTTTGAATTCAGTGTGCTTTTTCGCAAGGGCTGATTTAGGTCGGCTATGAAGAAACACTTGGGAATTTCCGCCAAGATTAAAGCAAACGCGGCGATTGTTCCACCCGCGTAGCCTGCAAGCAGACTCTAGTGTTTTGGATTCGCACTCGAGCGCTGCTATCTGGCTTTTCACTTTGGCACGCGAGCGAGTTTACAAACGACGAACGACTCGCTGCCGACTCGTCTCGTCTCCCTCTCGCGGCTTCGCCGCTCGCATCCCCGGTCCAAACACGAGAGCTTTCTCGCAGTCTACCACTCACGAGAGAATTGCGAGAGATCTGCAATCCATTTCAACCCTCGCATACGTTACTCATCCTCGCTTGCTAATGGGTTCCCATCATTTTTCAAACCACTGTTGTTCGACTACCAATCACAACGGTTTGATGACAAATTGCTTTTTCTCACCTTTGAAGACCTTCCCATGTAGTTTTGTGCAAACCAGTCAGAGTCCATGGCTTTCAGGTTGGCCAAAATCTGACCCTTAAAGATGAGAAGAAAGAAACCCAAAACATTACTTGAAAGAGTCCCAAGATACCGAGCATTTTTAAAAAGGGATTCAAAGATGACTCACAGCAAATGCTTCGTGGTATTCAAAAACATCAATGTCCTCCATCTTGAGTCCAGCCCTTTCCAGAACTTTAGGTGTGGCATAGGTTGGTCTGTAAGTAATGATAGAAAAGAAGAAACTCAAAAAAAGGTTAAAATCAAAACTTCATGTCGCACCAAATTAACTGCCGCGGATGTCGCTACTTAATTAAATTTTAGTAATTTCATATATCTACTTTTGAAGTAGAGTGGTTTTCACTACGCTACACGCCACGATTGGCTTAAAAAACTCGCGCCACTTTTTCATCCAATCAGAAGTAAAACCAAAACCAATCCTGACTCGTCCGCACCCTTTTTCCCGTGGTTTATGTCAGCTACATGTAATTTCTTCGAGTTTTGATTGGCTCACTGTAGTGTCTAAGTCCTTTGTGATTGGCTAGAGTGATTACTTTGGTTTTGGTTTTACGACACTCAATTGAAAATCTTCCTAATGTACAGAGATAGTAGGATACATTGACCTGCTAATGCAGTAATAGGCCATTTCCGCGTTGCCTTTTGTTTCCGTTTCAAAATGAATCCTCCCGAATCGGGCTTGTAAATGGTTCTTAGATTGGACAGATGAATTTTTACTCGTTTGTCTCACGATGGAGTCACTTTGAGATGTTGATCGCGACGTTTCGACTGCTGTACTGCTAGTCTTCATCAGATTACGAGGTCGATTGTTTCGTGTCGCTAGTTGTAGCAACTTGGTGCTACAAATAGAAAACAAAAAAAAAAACAAAACGAAACAAAACAAAAACGAGAACATACCCCAATAAAAGCTGGTCTTTGGGATCCTGAGAAACGTAAACAAAGTCCCTGCAAGCAGCAAATGAAGGATCGAAATTAATTTCAGAGTTTACAGTAACACAGTTTGATCACACAACCAAGTTAGTTCAGAGGGCCAATAACTAAAATCAACCAATCAGATTACTCCACTGTCGGTCCAATATTCTCTAAGTATTGGACACTGTCCTGAAACATTTTCTGGTAGTTTCAGTCGTGTAATAAATCTCTTATTAACCAAGCTAGCTCGGGACCGTACTGGGAGAATATCGGTTCTCGGTCTTTTTTGTACACGCCGAGTGCGAGGTCCGTACTGTCAAGAGCTCGGGCCGATATTCTCCCAGTACGGCCCTTTGTGGTTGGTTAAAAAGATATATTCCTCAATCCTTAAAACACCCTACTTAAAACCACTGAGAACAAGGATCTCTAGAGTATTATAACACTACAATTCAACCTTTACCTCAGGTATGCCTTTGGTTTAAGTCCCATGGCCAGAGCTTTGTCTTCACTCATTATCAGACAAGCCGAAGCACCATCCGTCTGCAATCAGACAAAAAGACATTTTTGAAACCACAGAATGTTTAGCGGGGAAAGATGTCAGTTGCGTGAAAGAGAATTTCACATCGAAAAATCCCAAAAAGTGAATGGTCTTGTACGAAATAAGTATTCTGTTCAATTGGAAGGTGGTGAATCTAACAGGGAGACTGCACATACCAAAAAGGAAGCATTGGCAGCAGTAACAGTACCATGGGGTTTGATAAACGCTGGTTTTAACTTAGCCATCTGCTCCGGAGTGGAGACGCGGATTCCATTATCAGCTGTCACAGTTACTGTGCGTCCTAAAACAAACAAAGAAATGACACTTTTCAGTGTTTTCTCAGATAATGATGATGGAAAAACAAAACAAGGGGAAAGAAAAAAAGTAAGGAAAGAAAGGAAGGCCTGATCACAAATGATTAATAAGTAAATAATTTTAAAAAAGTAACTAACTAAACCTAAATGAACCACATATACTTGACATCAAAAATTGATTACAACATAGCTATACACGTACCAGGTACTTTGTATGGTACAACATCCTCCAGCTTTCCTGCCTAAAAGAAAAAAAAGGGAACAAAATGTTTCAAATTTTTACTCATATAAAATTAGAGTAAGGGCTCCATCATGGAATTTCATTAAGAATAAAGTGCTGGTTTTGTTCACTGGACACGTCACAGCTATGACCCTTGGCCGATTCCTCTAAAAAAAATGCTCCCTGACCTATTCTACTGACCTCCAAAAGTTAAAGATATCTTCAGTTACACACATTGGACTATGAATTTCATGAGGCTTAGGTATGTAAAAGGTAAAGTCAGTCTTCAACCCCAGTTGGTTTACCAGACTCAAACAATGATAACCCCAGTTTCCATCGCAAGAAGTGACTCAGAGTACACAATTGCATTTCTGCTCCCATCCAGATGGGATGCTAGTCTATCGGAAAGATACCCCCCGGTTCAAATTCACCAGTAACCACTTAAATGTCTGAATAAAGATAGACACTGTGAGAGTAAAGTATCTGGTCAAAGGAACCCAGCAAGAGTCGAGCCCAGACTGCCCAATCTGGGGTCCAGTGTCCACTCTAACCAGTAGGCCATGGTGTCCCCTAAGGAAGATTAGACTGCAGTAGAACAATTTACTTGCAAACCATCCACAGATGAAATAATACAAATTCCCTTACACTTGCTGCTGTATGTGCCAGTGTGTGAGATCTTAAAGCAAATTCATCCTGAAAGTTAACAAGCCAGAAATAGATGTTAGACCTGCTTGGGGCGAAGTGACAAATCTTATGCAAAGAATTCGGGATAGCACTTAATTTATGTCAACAAAGCAATAACCTTGTTAGTAGACTGTCCACTGTGTTCTGCTTACTTAGGAAGGAATGAAAAAGTAGACATCCATGAAGTATGAAACTACTCTGAAGCTTGACAAATTGTTTGGGAAATTTGTTCCAGGTGTGTTAAAGTACAATGTAAGAATGTGCCTCTAGAGAATTACTTGAGGTCTAGTCAATTCAAGAGGGAGACTTCCTCTTTCAACCTGCAATAACATTGTGACAAGCAACGATCATAACATTGTTGGCCCTTTAGAAAATGTCTGCTTCAGTCATTTTCTGACAGTCAGCGATGCAGACTTTTACCTTGGAGAGAAGTGTAGAGAATAAAATGGTTTTACCTGTTCCTGTCTGCTGATACCAAAAGCAGCTGCCAATCTACAGGAAGGGAAAGTAAAAGAACTCAATAGAGTCAAATATAATAATGATACTCCACCACAAAGTTTGTTTCAAAACAGTTGCAAACAGCTTTGGGATTTAGATCGTGTGAGCAACTAAAAGTGTTACAATACTGTTAAGATGATTTTCTGTTTATCGCAGAAAAGATAAGGCTCTGTACCTGTCACCACTATGCCCCATAGTTTCACCAGTAGAAAACTCAGCAACAGCTGGTAACTGACAACAACAAAAACAAAAATGATGTGTTAAATTTTTTCCTTTCTTTACCAGCCACAATAACTGGCAAGGAAAATCAGTGATGAAAGTAGAAATGGGCATGTTACCTCAGGAGAGAGAAAACTTGGTCTGATCTTGGAGAGAAGTCCAAGTCTGGCACCAAGGGATTTGGCCTAAAAAGTTAAAAGAAAAACAAGATAAGAAAATGGAGATAACTGTTTTTTCATTTGTGTTACGATGGAGTAATACTGATTTATTGATTGTGATTTTTCGATTGCAATACTGGTAGTATTCCGATCAGCACCTTAACATGACATCATCATGAGACAAATGAACAAAAGTTCATCTGATTCTTCTATCTTACACCATGACAAACAATAACCACATCTTTAATAACGAGGGAAGAAGTGATGGCAAAGCACAGGGCTCGATACTAACTTTTCAACTAACTAGCCAAGTGGCTAGTGACTACTTGGATGCTACTAGCCAAAAACATTTTGTTTTACTAGCCAAGCACTGAGGTTGGCTACCTTATTACATGAAATTTTCACGACAAATTTATTTTGCGATTTGGGGGTGTGCATATTTCACGACACTTAAATTTGCGATTTTGCAAAAATTTGTATATTGAATCACTTTAACACAAAATTTGTTTCCTTGGCAATGTTACTTAGACATGTCTTTGAATTTAGTATTAAAACTGACTTTATCAAAGGTACAATAACATCAAAAGTAACAAAAACACAATGGCGGGACTATAGGTCAACAGTAACATAATGTGTTATGTTCCCGACACTTACTTATTTGCGTAACTTTAATTTCGCATTTTTTTCTATATCGCGAAATTCGCAAAATTAACATGTCACAAAAATTTCAGGTAGTCCAATAACAGCAGAGTTACTAGCAAGACTTGAAAGCACAACGCAAGCGACTCTCTTTAATACATATGTTGGTAATTAGAGCGGTTTTCAATTGAGTGTCGTAAAACCAAAACCAAAACCAATTACTCACCAATTAGACTTCTCAGTTAACCTCAAACTGTAGTAAAACCAAAACTAAAACCAAAGTAATTGTCTACTTATTTTTGACACTCAACTGAAAATTGCTCTATACTGTACTTAAACCAGTTTAAAAATTGTTCCAGTTCCTGAAAAGACTTTCAGGACTCTGTTTTTCTCTGAGACTTCCTTGAAAAAATATCGAGACCCCAAGACGTCACTGTCAAAACTGTCAAGACTTCCTCACAGAAAGGCGCCGTAGAAATGTTTCAAAAGCAAAACAACTATCTGAACAATACTGTAAACTGTTGCTGGCGAAATTTGACTGCTAAAAACGGCTGATTTAAATGTCAAAGGAAATAAATTTTTCTCATCTAATTATTTCTGTAGTGGTAAGTTTGTAAGTATGCATACAACGACAAATCACCCATGTATTGTTATGCTAAATGAAATGTTATCCCTTTACAGTTCCACACTATTTTGCACATGAAAAAAATTTCGTAACAAAAAAGAGCATTGATTTCTGCTTTCAAAAAATGCTGTCTCGTTTGTCAAATATTTCTTTCAACAAAAGTAACATACACTGTATTCAGTTCCCTGTTTACGTACCACCCAGCGAAAAGTAGACAAACTTGAATTTGCATACCTGCTGAACAGCTCATGCCCGGTACCATGATATGTCCACAATGAAATTCTGACCTTGTTTCTGAGAAAAGTGTAAATTTTGTGTTTGTCTTCCTTGAAGGAGACAGAAACTAGCTCAGCCAGTTTCATTTTGTTGACTAGCTAAAGTGGCTAGTGGAAATCAAAAACCTATTAGCGAAAACTAAATTTCTACTAGTCTGTGGCTAGTTGGCTACCGTTAGTGTCGAGCCCTGAAAGCAGCCCTTTATCTAAAGCCATGACTCATGGATGGAAATTAACACTTTCTATCTCACCCATAGAGTCTTAATAAAATCGAATGATTACACCTCCGAGATGGGGGTTCTGTCAAAGTCAATACCTCTATGTCTCCCATGTAACGTTGTGCAATCTTTTAAGGGAATTCTCTTAAAATAAGTTGCACTGAGCAACATACTGCTCAGTGCACAAGCTTGTTGTAAAACACAATGCATGGAATACATATACTGCACCACCCACTGTATGTACACTGTTTAACAGAACCATAATCATATTATGAAACCTTTAAAGATCATGCAACATAATGCACACATATTACCTTGTTTAAAGTAAGCAATGTTTTCCTGAGAGGTCTGCTAAGTCTGATGGGAACATCCGACATAAATTCCACTCCCCCGGCAATTGCCGTATCGCACTGACCACTGGCAATCAAACCAACAGCTGAACAGAAAACAACACATTCTTTAAAAGGACATGCATACTAATGTAAGATGAAAGTCGACAGACAGAGAAAATACTGCTTGGGCTTTGAAAAAATATTGATACTTCAATTTGTTTCAGCAGGGGTTTCATTAGCATTTTCAGCGTGAAGGTAATATTGATTTTCACTGGCATGCAAAACTTTTTGAACTGAACTTCTTTATAGGAAAACTTTCCTGTAGATGGTCAAACCAGGCAAGCAGAGTCATCCTCACAGATGGTCAGTTTGCCCAGTGCATGGTCCTTAATGAAACCCCTGGTTTTAGCCTTTGGGCTAGAGCATGGAATAACAGGCACATGAATGTATAATTATCTCTACAAGTGTTGGATGAATCAAGAAGATTGTTACGGTAATGAACTGTAAATTATGATTCATACACAAGTGTAACACAAGTTCAAGTTATTTTCACCTGAAGTAATGGCTTGGTTTGATGAGATGCAAGCCATGGTGACAGTGTGACATGGAGTCTTGTCTGAGAAGCCAGCACCTAGGGCAGCCTTGTGAACCAAAACATAAACTCAGCAATTCATGTTTATTTATATCCCTTTAGTCTGAAACTAAATTTTAACCTAACCCTATGATTTTCTAAATTCTCCACACCTGTCTCCTGGACAAGATGGTAAGATGCTGATCACTTTAAGAAAGTATTGAATTATTATAAACAGGTATTAATCAAGAAAAGTCCCGGACCTCTCTTGCAATATTGCTGGTTTTTACTTCTTGAATAACTGTGCCAATAACAATATGGTCTACAGCATCTGCAAACAAACAAAATGTTAAGTTTTAAAACATAGAGCAATGAAAAGCTTTTTTGAAAACTTGAAGCTTGTGAATGAGTGTTGCACGCTATTGATTTTACCTACCTTTACTTATTCCAGTTTTTGACACCAGACCCCTGAAATTAGAAATTAGAAAAAAACTGTATGAAAATATGAGATAACAACTTTTTTGGGGGGGGGGGGGGGGGAGGCTCAGATACAAGTTTGTATGATTTGAATCAAAGCATTCAAACAACTTTCTTCATTTACAGTATGGCCAAGTGCATATGCTAGGTTTAACTTCCTGGAAATGATTTTCATATTTTTCTACCAAACTGTGATCTTGCCTTTACCACTCATTCCCAGCAAGGCGAGTAGCAATAAACCAGTCACAAGGTGTTCATGATTACAACACACAACATGGATCTATCTTCACATGTTCTCAATGTAAATGGCAAGTGCCATGACTTACTCTAGTGCTCCTCTTTGAATATCATGTGATAACAAGTCAGCGTAGCTGAAAATTAATGGTAAAGGTATGTTCAGTCAGTAATGCAAATCTTCCAGGTTATTAGATACATCTCCAATTTTTTGGAGTGATTTTATTACTGTGCACTGTTTCATTCCGCCATTTTGGCTGAGCTCCGCTAAAAATACCCACTTACTTACCTAGTGCCAGCCATGAGAAAAGGAGTTCGCACTCCTTCCACCAAAACAATGTTCCTTCCAGTTTGTTTTGGGGTGGTACCTAATAATGCATGAAAATTGCAACCAGAAGAATGTAGCGTTTTCAGAAATTGATACAATGACTAGCAAAATAACTTAATTCTCTAGTTTGATAACCTGAGTTTGCTAACTATTCTAGCTAGGTAAGAGTACAACTACCTCAGCTGTTTACCTACCATCTACTCTGCAACTTGGTGATAACTGGCTTGGAATAATACGGCAAAGTGAGAATTGTGAAGTACCTACAAGATCATGTTATTGCAGTCATCACTTGCCTGTAACAAGCTGATGTAAAACCTTACTGCTGTTAACATCCAATCACTAAACAACAGCTGAGCATATTGCTATGAGCTTGCATGTGTTTGATGTCTCTGATCCCTTGTTCTAACTACATTATTCAACCTGTCCAGCTTGTCATTTTATGTTCGTCCCTAGTTATATTCATCTTTATTTTGCCTATACATGTATAGGTTTTAACCTTCCTTTTTGCTTCACGCTTTGCTATTATCTCACATATCTCCAGGGCTGTTGTTCTATATATGAGTAAACAATTAATTTGGATTCTGGATTCGAAGGCAAAATTTTACATCACAAAGAATGTTTAAACTTAAATTATTAACTGCATAGCTTTAAACAACTTAATTACTGGTAAACAAAGTGATGAGGTTTACCCTTGGAGGATGCTTTTTGCTTTTGAGAAGTACTTGCACATCTCAGGAACACTATAAATAAAAGCAACAAAGTAAAAATATCATTGCCTATGATAATTTGTAGCTTTCATATTTTCAGCCCAGGGAATTTAAAGATTTTAAGAATTTTGTCAGCTGAAAACTACAGCATGGTAATTTTTGCAAACTAAATCCTGCTACAGTCTCCTTGTCTTTTTGCACCATCTTACCTTAGGAGTTAGGCCTTTGTTTAAAACATGAAATCAAATGTTGAAATGACAAAATGGTACTAAAGGTAACAGTCAATGTGAGATTCAGGTGTTTATAAGGATTAACCTTTACAGTAATAATTATTTTTTGAGAGATAAGCACTGTCGAGCCAGTGAAAGTTAGACCAAGTAACCTGACCAATATTTGAGCTAACCAGAGTTAGTATTATTAGCACTATTTAGGTTAACTGTAGTGCCACAATTTTTGTCATTTCGCCATTTCATGCTTTAAACACACCCCTTACCTTAAATATTCCAAGTTGTGCCCCTGATAACAGTCAACCAAACAGTGTAATTTTAAATTCTCTCCACCAGCTAATTCACAATTTGTTTTTAGCATCTGATTTAGTTTGACGGTGATTATTTTAGTTGAAACCTGTTGTTTGCAAGGTGGACAATACTATCCAGATTGAAAGTGCTAACAAAACCGAATAGATGTACACCAGATGACAATTTTTTTTAATAATCCGGCATGTGCATAGTTATATGCCGCTTGAACAACTTGGCATCAAGATTTTAGGCTGTTCAAGACAGCTTTAGTGAAAATGTAAGCTTATGTAGTAAGTTTATTTTTAAAAAAATCGTACCGCAATATTATCATCATCAGCGCGATAAAATTTAAAGACATCGTTAACAAAAACAAATCAAACAGCGATAAAAAGCCCACTCTAAATTAAAGTTGCGTGAGTTTACTGGAACGTACAATTAGAAATTTCCATGACTTTGCAATTTGGACTTTGATCTTATCCACGTAAATACACCAACGTCTTGTAAATTTCCAGTTTAACGAGAACTTGCCGTAAAATCAAAAAATATATTAATGAAAGGTTTCCTTAAATAAATTTACTTACAAGTATTAGCGTTTTTACTCTGACAGTTCCTTGCAAAGGTTCTTAAAACTTTTCCACTGCAGTACACGCTGGCCGCCATATTGGTTCTGCGGGAAGTGAAGGTAACCACGCCTTCAATGCTCGATTGTTTACGATTATAAGTTCAATCAATGTCAAATTATCCGACACTTAACGAAGATTGCCGACTTTTTCCGGATATTTGAAATTATGGTCTGCGTTGAGGTCTGCGCATGCGTGATCTTCCATGTGCGCGGGTGCGCGGGTTCGCAGGACTTCAATTCACAGAACTAGTGGTGAGGAGAATCGTAGGAGCTCGCAAATTGAAGTCGATTTGTGAGCTCCAGTCGGCTGGAAATGATCATCTTGCAACGACTGAAGACCTGCTAAGTTACGCTTGTATCGTCTCCAGTTATGGCGTTGCAAGTGAAATTCCCGTTTGGGAAATTAGTGAGCGTGCTTGTTACTCACGTGGAAGCTTCAGGCGACTTCTTCGTTCAAATCAACAGCGAGGCGGGAAAATTAGATGCACTCATGGAACAAATTGAACATAATGTGTTAACCGGGAGAGCAAGAGCACCGAAAGCCTCAGAAATCATGGTCGGATCTATTTATTTAGCCCAATATCAAGAAGACAGTCGATGGTACCGCTCTCGAGTGTTAGATGTGAACACGACAGAACAGCAGTGTGAAGTTTTTTTCGTGGATTATGGAAATACGGATTTTGTACCACTAAATTGCATCAGAAATGCCGAGGAGAAGTTTTGTGAACTACCACAGCAATCGTTCGAGTGTGAATTGGAGGGGATTAATCGGTTCCGCGATCAAAGCTTCGAGGAAACGGTAGCTTTGCTAAATGAAACCATTGTGGAACAAGAACTTTACTGCAAGGCTGTGCAGCTGAAGAAAAACTGCGTTCTAGTTACACAGCTTTTCTTTGACGAGAAAGGTACCAAGTCTGTTTTTGATCAGATGCAAAGTGGAGGTCCCGGCGCTGAGGAACATTCCATGATAAGCAACGGAGAGAGCTCTTTACCTCAACAGTTGAACCGAAAGAGAGAAGTGAAATTCAAGACGATGAGTCTACCTGCTGATTCATTCCATGATCTCAGTGTCACCTGGGTGGAAGATCCGTCACATTTTTGGTGTCAGCTTTTGACAAACACAAACACAATTGCTGCATTAATGGAGAATCTAGCTGAAGTGTACACTAATCTGGAGCCAGCTGCATTTCCCCTTCAGTCATGCACAGTGGGCTATCCTTGTTGTGCAAAGTTTTATGAGGACGATGCTTGGTACAGGGGAGTAATCACCAATGTGAGTTCCATTGCTACTGGACGAATTGAAGTCAGATTTGTGGATTATGGCAACTCGCAGGACACAGAGCTGTCAGACGTGAGAGATTTAAAGGATGAATTTCTCAAGGACCCATGCCAAGCAATGTACTTTGCTATTGCTGGTGTTGATCCAGCAAGTAAGGATGGGATGTGGGCAGATGAAGCCAAAGTGTTATTTGAGAAGCTGATCAACCTTAAACATGTTGTGGGACTTGTAACCAGCGTGGAGAATGATGGAAGACATCGAGTGAAGCTAATGGACACTACATCAGATCTGGACATGGAGCTCAACCAGATTCTTATTGCGGCCAACTATGGCGTCAAGTCGGCTGACACACCCACCACTACCACCTCGACTGTAACTACTTTGAAGTCATCTCAGCCAGCCACCAAGCCTATGTTGCAGCTTGTCTTTCCAAAAGAAAAAGTTCAAGTTGGCATAGAGGAGATAGTTTTGGTGACAAACATCATCAACCCTTCAAAGTTCTACTGCCAGTTGTTTAAAAATGGTCCTAACCTTGAGAGTTTGATGCAAGATATTGGACGCCACTATTCCAAACTTGGTGCAAATGAAGAACTTTTGTCATCTCCATCTCCTGGTGATCCATGCTGTGCTCAGTTTTCCGAAGACGGTTGTTGGTATCGTGCTATGGTAATTAACTCTTCACCAAAGGGAGTTACTGTACAGTATATTGACTATGGAAACTCTGAAGTGCTGCCACTTAGCAAGATCAAGAGACTGATTCCTAAGTTCTCCGACTTGCCACAGCAAGGCATTGAGTGCACTCTGAATAGGATCAAGCCCACGTTTGTGGCAGGACAGCCCAAGTGGAAGCCTCGTGATACTGAGACGTTTATGGATTTGGCTTTGGAAAAGGAGGGCAAGTTGAAAGTTATCACCCAGGACAGCAGCGGAGTTTGCAGAGTGGAGCTTGTTGTGAGAAATAGAAGAGAAGACCAGAATGTCAGTGAACAGTTGCTGATTAATGGTAATGCTGAGCTAGCTGATGGAGCCCTGCCAGTTTCTGAAAACTATGAGAGCCTTAAATCACAGACCTTTCCCGAACCTGACCTGAAAGTTGGCCACTTTGAAGATGTGATTGTTAGTTACACCGAACATCCATGTAACTTTTGGTGCCAGCTGCGGAAATCTGCTAGACAGCTGGACTCGCTCATGGCAGAGATCCATGATCTTTACTCTTCTGAAGGACACAGGAGTTCCATCTCTAATCCGGCATGTGGTAAGATCAATTTTTTTTGTAACCTGTAACATAAATACAACACCAGAGACAGTGTTTCATCACATTTTCTAACAGTAATGAGTTCAAGAAATGGTGATCAGTATCTAAGAACCAGCCATGCTTTGTAGACATAAATGAGCAGCTTGCAAAAATAATTGAATTGAATTTTTATGGGAGCTCATACATACTAGTGCGTTCACTTTAACACACTATAACATGAAGTCCAAATGTAGTCTAATGCAGCAAAATGCACACCTGCGTTGAATCCTTCACGTTAAGAGTGCGTGTTCCATGTTCGCTTAGTTCTGAGCAGTACTGCAGCTTTCTCAGGTGACAATAACCTTGAAGAAAGTTCTCTGTACTAGAGTTTTCTTTTATTAACGCCCAAGTCGCTAGTGGAGGGAAGGTGCCTACGAAGCCCGGGGGCTGCAACTGCAGTCACGTCCCCAAGGCGCTAGAACACCCGACTGGCCTGCTCAACCCGCAACCAAGCCACGAGCCCCCCGCGCCAAGCCCCCTACAGGCACCCGTCACACTCAAGCCAGACGGCATTGGTGGAAAAAAAAAAAAAAAATAAATAAGTAAATAACTAACTAAATAAATAAATAAATAAATAAATAAATAAATAAATAAAATAAAATGCCGAAAAGAAAGGGGGGGATAGGGAACGCCGAGAACCGCTAAACTGTAATTCAATCCACAACGCCACACTAACAGAGCGATGAACACACTGCGAGCACATGGGACGACAACACATGTACTAACCAAATATACCGCTGGACAATGTCAGCCCCAGGGCTCTCACGACCACATGATTGTTGTAAATGCTACAGAAACGCACCAAACGCTAAACAAACGCTAACAGATGGCCAAGGCACTAACAAACGCCTACAAAAACGCTACTGACCAGACAGGCTCCTGGTCATAAACTACAGTACCGCTCAAAAGTAAGTTACCACCTCTCGTCTCGTTTCTCGCGAGACGAGTCTCGTTTCTCTCGAGACGTTTCTCGTTTCTCTCGAGAATCACTGAAGCGTTTAGTATGGCGTATATTACGCGTAAGAAACCGGTTACGGGTAGCGATTGCCGCTCTGCAGTTCGTTGTCAAATCGATGGGACCGTCCAACATAAAATATGCATCGATCGTTTGCTCGATTCATATCGAACAAAGGTAATATCGAACATCGAACGTAACTACAAGTAGAGTTACATGCGTTTCAATTCGTGCGATCACGAGGGCAAAGAGTTGATTTTGCGAATCTTGCTCACTCTGAATGATTCAGTTACCCACATTTGCTCGCTCTGCAATAACCGCTAACTCAAACAAACATTTAATTTTGCATAGGAGAAAAACGTTCCGGCTTTCGGCATGCGCCAGCGAGTCAATTGTGAATGGGAGTCATGAAAGCGTCACGGAAATTGTTGAAAAAATGATATCTCCGGTTCTATTTGGCATAAATCGTTCATTCAAACGCTGAAATACGATATCTTTGAAGACAGGAGTTTTTATCAAGGTTTCTGAGATGCGCCGTAAACATTACATGTAGTTTTAAATTTTTCTGCCAGCGCGAGTTTTGTCTAGCGGCACGCGTCGACAAGTCGACAACATACAGTAATGAACTTTTATTGTTCTCCAAAACGTCAAGGCAAACACTAAAAATATATTTCCAGTTCTATTTGGCATAAATCGTTTATTCAAACGGCAAAATACTATATCTTTGAAGACAGGAGTTTCTAATAATGTTTATGTGATGCGACGTTTACAGTAACTCAATGTTTTTGCAAGGGAAAGTTCTGTCTAGCAGCAGTCGATTTAATACGCAAATGAAGTTTGTTTTGCAAAGCGTCGCGGCAAAAACATCGCCGGTTCTATTTGATATAAATCGTTTTTTTCCAATGGCACAATACACTCTCTTTAACAGATAGAATTTTTGTTGCTCGACAACGAAGATCTCGAGCGGTATGTGAATAAACATTTTATATATCGGTCGATACAGCGGTCTAGGCCTTCCATAAGATACATGATCCGACTTCTGAACACTGAAACACACTTTTATTACCACATTTGCACATAACTATTATTATCATTGGCCAGCTAGTCTAAGAGTCGTGATCTTTTCTAAATTACATTCATGACAACAGAAACTTTCTCTTCGAACGGCAATACTGTACTTGCGCGCGCTCAAATCCACGAAACTATGTTGTTATCTCTCAATCTTTCTTATATGAACTTGAACACGTGAGAATCTCCGATTTTAAGACTGATGAATAAAAAGTTAGTCGAGGTTTCATGATCAAAACGTGGTTTAGCATTTTTACGAGTATGAATAAAAAGTTAGTCGAGGTTTCATGATCAAAGCGTGGTTTAACATGTTTAAGAGTATGAATAAAAAGTTAGTTGAGGTTTCATGATCAAAGCGTGGTTTAGCATGTTTACGAGTATAAATAAAAAGTTAGTCGAAGTTTCATGATCAAAGCGTGGTGTCGCATGTTCACAAGTTTGAATAAAATGTTAGTTGACGTTTCATGATCAAAGTGTGGTGTCGCATGTGTTCACAAGTTTGAATAAAATGTTAGAGGTTTGATGTGGCAAAAAGCGTGTGAACACAAATATGGATAAAAAGCTGGTCGAGGCTCAGTGATTAAAGTGTGTGTTCAAAAGGTAGTCGAGATTCCTTATGTTTACAAAGCGTGTGTTGTCAAGCGTACACAAGTATGAATAAAAAGTTAGTCAAGTCGGATTTCATGTGCAAAGCGAGCGTTCACAAGTTCGAATAAATTAGTTATTCGAATGTAAAGTGCAGTGAAGTATGATCAAAGCGTGGCGTGCTCGCAACTTTTGAATAAAAAGTTCGAGGCTTATGTGCAAAGCGTGTGTTCGCAAGTTTGAATAGTAAATTATTCGACGGAACACTTAGCGTCCTTTCGTATGTTCGCAATCTTTGGATAAAAAGTTCGTCGAGTTTCCCGACAAATCAGTTGGGAGCGATAGTTGGCAAAACATAGGCGGCGCTGCTGTGTTGACTTGGTGATCTCGATCGCTGCTTTAACTTCCCACACGTAGATCGGGTGACAAAACTCCACAACTTTTATCGTGAATGTATTTACAAAAACTAAACGTTAAGCAAGTCTGGCTGGAATAAAAAAAGGTTTGGCCGATGTATATGAAACAATACTGGACGCTTGAGAATTTATAATAAACACATGGTACACACGCATTGCTGATGAGAATGAAAATCGTGTCTACCACGCTAATCGATACGATACGATACAGACGTCTTATTAACAAAACAGGTTTCGAATACCGACGAATGCGTAGCATTGGTACTTCCAGTGCACTCGCGAGAAACGAGACTCGTCTCGTTTCTCTCGAGATGAGTCTCGCGAGAAACGAGACGCGTCTCGCGAGACGGTGGTAACTTACTTTTGAGCGGTACTGTACGTAAAATTTCATTAAACCATATCAAACGCTACAAAACGCACCAAACGCTAACCAAACGCTCACAGACGGCCAAGACACTGACAACCGCCTATAAAAACGCTACTGAACAGACTAGCTCCTAGTCGTTAACTATGTTAAATTTCATTTAACTATATTATAATGTTCAGGGGTTTCAGAGATGGCTGGGCACCGCGGAAAATGGCCAGTTGTGAGAACGATTTTGCCTGCCTGGTTGACCATCTAGAGGAAAGCTTTCGTTATAAAGATTAGCTCAGTTGATAAAGTTTACCCGTCTGTGAAAAACAGTAGCCCTCCTGCTTAAAACATCAATGAAACCCCTACTTGTTATCAGTCGCAAACTATTTCTTGCCATGGTTTTCCTCTGTGCTGAAGCAAAGGTGTGAAATTACTTTTGACAAATTTCAATGTGTGAGCTTTTTTCATTCATGAGGTTTTCTGTTAGCATTTTTGTCTTTCAGTTCAGACTGAAGTCCATTTCACTTGGCCAAATGCAGACAGTGCATTTACTGTTAGTTTACAGGACACTTCTCCAATGTCCATTACTGCAAAATGGGAGATATTCATTGGACATGCACAGGGCTTGACACTAACTTTTCAACTCACTAGCCTAGTGGCCAGTGATAACTTAGATGTTACTAGCCAAAAATTGTTTTTACTAGCCAAGCGTTGTGGTTGGCTACCTTATTACATGAACTGTTCGTGACACATTTATTTTGCAATTTGGGGGTGCACATATTTCAAGACACTTAAATTCGGCATTTTGCAAAAATTTTTTGTTTTTGAGTAGCACAAAATTTATTTGGCACTGTTACTTAAACATGTCCTTGAATTTAGTAAACTGACTTTATCAAAGGTACAATAACGTCAAAAGTAACAAAAACGCAACGGCGAGACTCTATGTCAACAGTAACAATGTGTTAGGTTCGCGACACTTATTGTTCACGCCACTTTAATTTTGCAAAATTTGCAAAATTAACATTTCACGTAAAATTTAAGGTAGGTCCAATAACAGCAGAATTACTAGCAAGACTTGACTTGATAATGTTGGTAATTATATTGTGCCTAAACCAGTTTCATAAAAGTTCCGAGTTCCTGAAAAGACTTTCTGAACTCCATTTTTCTTTGAGACTTCTTGGAAAAACATTGAGACTGCAAGACGTCATTGTGAAAACTGTCAAGACTTCTTCACAGAAAGGCGCCATAGAAATGTTTAAATAGCAAAACAACTATCTGAACAATACTGCAAACTGTCATTGGTGAAATTTGACTGCTAAAAGCGGCTGATTTAAATGTCGAAGAAAATAAATCTTCCTCATCTAATTATTTCTGTAGTGGTAAGTTTTGTCAGCATGCATATGACGACAAATCACCTATGTATTGTTACGCTTAATGAAATGTGGTTAAATGTAATTTAAGCTAAGTTAAACGCGAAACAATGCTGGTCAGCAGCCTTCCCCTGTTTTGGACATGCGCAGTGGTGTGGGGTCTGCTGGGGGTCGTGTGGTTTTACAGTGTGGCTTTTGAGGTCAACTCATTCTCGCATGCATTTGTGCCATTTCGACTGTGCTTGGCAATTTAGCTCCCTGCCCTCTCTCCCTCTCTGGTAAGTATGAGGTAAGTATCATGGTTCCACTGTTTTTGCAGTGTGACGGTGCCTGGTGGTTGCCACTCACAGGGTTGTCATGGTTGCCGTACAACTCGGCTCTTGTGCACAGGGTTGTCATGGTTACCCTACACACCCGGCTCTTCTGCTCGAGGCTCCATTATCTTTCCAGGCACCTTCCCCAAGCTCATCTATTGTTGATGAGTTTAAATGTTATTCCTTTACAGTTCCACACGATCTTGTGCATGATTTTATCAGGAAGCTCGTGTTTGTTGTACTAATTTCGTAACAAACAAGAGCACTGATGTGTGCTTTCAGAAAAGGCTGCCTTGTTTGTCAAATATTTCTTTTGACGTAATAAACATGTTTACGTACCACAGAGTGAAAAGTAGACAAACTTCAATTTGCATACATGTTGAACAACAAATGCCCGATAACGTAATACGTCCACAATGAAATTCTGACCTTGTTTCCAAGAAAAGTATTATTTAATTTTATGTTTGTCTTCCTTGAAGAAGACAGAAACTAGTTTCAATTTCATTTTGTTTACTAGCCAAAGTGGCTAGTGGAAATCAAACCTACAAGCCAAAACTAAATTTCTACTAGTCTGTGGCTAGTTGGTTACCGTTAGTGTTGAGCCCTGATGCAAAAGTTGAGAAATGTAGAAGGCGCCATCCATTCTAGAAAGGAACTCGTTTTACAAGGATGGCTATTATGAGAACTAGTCTAAACATCAGTTCTTGTTCTCTGTAGGTATGCTGTGCTGTGCACAATTCACAGAGGATAACAAGTGGTACAGGGGCAAAATCACAGGTGTCAAGAGAGGAGGACTCGTGGAGGTCCATTTTGTTGACTACGGAAACTATGAAATACTTCCACTTGCCTGTGTCAAGAAGCTACAAGCAGAATTCTTAAAACTCCCTCCACAAGCAGTGAAATGTGCTCTGGCCAAAATCAGTCCCACTAACAAAGAATTGCTTTCTGATGACGTCATGAACAGATTTGAAGAGTTAACTCTAGATAAAGAACTTGTGATGATGGCTGACAAGTATGATGAAATCAGTGGTACATTTGCCGTGGTTCTGCTTGACACCACTGAAGGAAAGAACCTGGACATTGCAAGCGATCTACAGACCATCATAGGTCCAAGTACAACACGGGAAAAAGTTCAGATCATGAAAGCCCAGATTCAACCTGGTACAACTGAACATGTCTTTGTCTCCTCAGCAACAAGCCCAGCCAAGTTTTTCTGCCAGCTGTTGAAAACTACTGCTTCTTTGGATGAGTTGATGAATGGAATGTTTGAATATTACGAACCTCTGAGTCCTCAGCAGGAACAACTTTCTGAACCCTCAATTGGAGAGTTTTGTGCTGCTAAGTTTTCACTGGATGATGGTTGGTATCGTGCCAAAGTGATTGAAGTCAAAGGCAACAGTGTTTCAGTCTTCTATATTGATTATGGTAACTCAGAGACACTTTCGATGTCAAGATTGAAGGTACTGAATTCCAAGTTTCAAAGTCTTGCTAGCCAAGCTATAGAATGCTCGTTGTCTGGTAATTTCAAAGGTGTGTCTGACGATAAATTTGTAGAACTTGTCTCAGAAAAAGATTTTTCGGCCAAAGTCCTGAATGTCAACAGTGGAATTGCTGTGATTGACCTGGTATCAAAGAACACCAACCAGTCTGTCTGCGACATTCTTAGCAAGGAAAGTGCACCATCAGCGCCTTGTAACATTGCTCAGTTGCAGTGGAAAACTGGAGAAACAATTGATGTGTTTGTCCCATTTGCAGAAAGTGTGCAAAAATTCTTTTGCCAAGCTTCTGCCCATTCAAGTGAACTTGATGACCTAATGAACAGATTGGAAGAATGCTACAGCGCAAATACAGAAATTGTCTCTACCATCAAAACTGGCTCTCTCTGTGTTGCTTGGTACGATGGCTGGTACAGAGCAAAGGTAGAACAGGTGCAAGGGAAAGACACCACAGTCAATTTCATTGATTATGGAGACACTGCAACTGTTGCTCTTGACAACATTAGAACAATCAAGCCTGAATTTTGCCTTTTACCAGCTCAAGCTGTGCAGTGTTGCTTGAAAGGTTTCTCTGCCAGACAAGGGCGAGAAAACTTCAAAGATCTGGTTGTTGAACAGGAGTTTAAGGCAAAGGTTACCAGTGCAAAAAGCAGCAGTGTTTATGAGGTAGACTTAGTGCCAGTAGATGGTTCGGCGTCAATTTGTCAAAGACTGTCCAAGGAAGTAGAAATGTCAGGGCTACCATCCTTGACTGTGGCTAGCATCCAGTTTAAACCTGGTGAGAAAATAGATGTTTTCATCCCATTTGCAGAAAGTGCGCAGAAGTTCTTTTGTCAAGTCTCTCAGAATTCAAGTGATCTAGATGATCTTATGAACAAACTTGAAGAACATTACAGCTCAGATCAGGAAATTGTAACATCAATCAGTGTTGGAACTTTCTGCGTAGCCCGCTATGAAGATGGTGGATGGTACCGTGCTCAGGTCACTGGTGTTCAAGGAGAGATCATTGATGTTCTTTACATTGATTATGGTGACTCTGCATCTCTTCCACTTAGCAGCATAAGATCACTGAAGCCAGAGTTTTCATCATTACCTGCCCAAGCTGTAAATTGTTCCTTGAAAGGTTATTCCAGCAATCAGGAACCAGAAAACTTCAAAGATCTTGTCATTGAACAGGAATTTTCAGCACAAGTTACGTGTGTAAAAACAAATAGTTATGAAGTCCAGTTGGCATCAAAAGATGGTTCTGCTTTATTCAGTAGAGAATTGTCTGAAGAAACGAAGACAACAGCAGAATCCATGTGTAGTGTGGCTAGCATCCAGTTGAAACCTGGTGAGAAAATAGATGTTTTCATCCCATTTGTAGAAAGCTCACAGAGATTTTTCTGTCAGGTCTCTCAGAATTCAAGTGATCTAGATGACCTGATGAACAAACTTAAAGAACATTACAGCTCAGGTCAGGAAATTGTAACATCAATCAATGTTGGAACTTTCTGCGTAGCCCGCTATGAAGATGGTGGATGGTACCGTGCTCAGGTCACTGGTGTTCGAGGAGAGAGCATTGATGTATTTTACATTGATTATGGTGACTCTGCGACTCTTCCACTCGGCAGCATAAGATCACTGAAGCCTGATCTCTCATTATTACCTGCCCAAGCTGTAAAGTGCTCCTTGAAAGGTTATTCCAGCAGTCCGGGACCAGAAAACTTCAAAGATCTTGTCATTGAACAGGAATTTGAGGCCCAAGTGACAAGTGTGATTACTCAGAATACTTATGAAGTTGAATTAGTGTCAAAAGATGGTACTTCCAGCTTAATTAGTAAAACATTGGCCAAAGATGTTGAAACAACACAAGAACCACTCTGCAATGTGCCTAGCATACAGCTAAAACCTGGTGACAAAGTCGATGTTTTCATCCCATTTGTGGAAAGTGCTCAGAAGTTCTTTTGTCAGGCATCTCAAAATGCCAGTGAACTAGATGATCTCATGAACAAACTTGAAGAACATTACAGCTCAGTTCAAGAAAGCATGACTTCAGTTAGTGTTGGATCTTTCTGTGTGGCACAGTATGAAGATGGTGGATGGTACCGTGCACAGGTCACTCAAGTCCAGGGTGAAAGCATTGATGTATTTTACGTTGATTATGGTGACACCGCAACACTTCCGCTTAGCAGTATAAGATCCCTGAGGCCAAAGTTTTCATCATTACCTGCCCAGGCCATGAAGTGCCATTTGAATGGGTGTTCTACAAATCAGCAACCTGAGAACTTCAAGGACCTAGTTCTTGAACAAGAGTTCCAACTGCAGGTGACTGGTAGCAAACAGCCTGGTGCATATGATGTGGATTTATTCTCTAAAGAAGGATCCAAACTGTTTGATGAAGCACTGCCCAGTGAAGCCAAGAATAAAGAGATAGGTATGTTGAGATTTTAAGCTTTCTGATAAAGTTTTTCATCTTGTCTTTACCTCTATGTCTGCATAATTTTACAGTAGGAGTTTGTGTTTGACTCTATTAGTTAGACTAACACAACTACTGTCTCTTGCATCTAAGCTTGAACCTGTGATGCCAAAACATGCTCTAATTGGGTGTCAAACATGGCATGATTGGTGATCAAACATTGGGAGTTTAGCAGACTGGTGCAAACTTTGCACTAAAAGTCCATACCACGGTCTGCTAAACTTCAAATGTTTGATGACCAATCGTGCCACGTTTGACACCCAATTAGAGCATGTTTCGGCATCACGTGTTTGCGCTTAGATGCAAGCAATGGTAGTTGTGGTGGGGTTCAATTTTTCCCTTGTTACAATTTGGTATTTTCCTTTGTTCAGGTGTGTGGCAAAATATTGTGATGCGTATGAAACAAAGGAAAATACCAAATTGCATCAAGAGTAATATTGAACCACAACATTTACACTCAGAAGGTCTTTGATACATTCATCTTTATGCTGTCATTCCACTTAATAATCTTGAATGAAATGCCCTGAAATAGAGTGGAATTTGACTGCAGTCAAGTGCGGCGTACAAAGTTAGCTCCAGAGCTAACAGAAGAGTGACTACGGTGGAATCCTGATTTCTTGAACGCTAGATTTTTCGAACCTCCTGATAACTAGTACCAAAAGTCTTTTCCCTCATCTTGGTTGAACTACCCAACATTTCAAACCAATTTTCGTGTCCCTTGGAGGTTTGAAAAATCTGGCTTCCACTGAAGTCTGTTAGCTATTCTTCGCAGCTCATGCTAATAAGGTGTTCAGAGTGTAACTGTAGTTTCTATCTCAGTCTGTATTAGCTAAGCTTCAGTGTGCCTCTTGTCTTACCACCACCTATGTAATATAACTGTAGGTGGTTATTTAAGGGGAGGCAGAACAATTGGATGCCAGATTGCCCACCAGGATTGTCCTTATCTCTGTGGACCAACCTGGGAACTGGAATCCAACAATTCAATACACGAAAACTTGCATAAGAAGTAATTATGTAATTAACACTTATGTGTGACATGTTATGATAAGTGATTGAAATGTAGTATCAATTGTCATTCAAAAGATACAAAACTTTCCATATATTACAGAGTACTTTGTATTCTCCGGCCCTATCCCCCACTCGGGGCAAGGAACTAAGCTACTTTGTATTCTGCCACAATGTGATACAGCCTTTCAGTATGGCTCTTGGGAAAATTTTGTTTTGCAGACCAAAAGCATGCAGTTCTCAAACAATTTCGGTCAAATGCTTTGATGTCTGAAATTTTGTTCTTAACCTCCTGTAAGTGACCACTTGACAGATAATAGAATGAAAATTGGATAATAAGGCATTGTAGTCTATCAGAAGCAAACCATGATCATTGAACAGATACCTTGGGAAAGCTCAAATGTTTTTGTGGCTACTAAAAGTTATTACATGCGTTTAGATGGGTACTGATGCATGGGGTAAGTCTCTGCAGTTACCATATGCTAACGAGTCAAAATTTTGATCCAACATGGTCTGAGCTCTCGTAAGCGACCATCCCCCGTAAGTGACCACCTAGGTTTGACATTTTGGGTGGTTGCTCTCAGGAGGTTGAACTGTATTATATAGCTTTTGTTTGGGTGGTCGTGTACGGGTAGTTCAACTGTATTACATAGCTTTTGGGGAAATTTTATTGCGGGATGCAGCGGGTAGCCAATCGCAGCACAGGATTTGGTTCATCTTGGCTGCTCCAGGAGCTTGATATATAATAAATGAATGTTAGAGTCGTGGTCTTTCGAAGTGGTGTGATTAAAGAACACAGATTTCACGATCATTCATTTGTGCTTTTTTAAGGTTCCCCACAACTTTCAGGACTAAATGTTGGCACATTTGTCCAACTCTGTCCCATTGCATGTGTCAGTCCACACCAGTTTCACTGCCAGGTTGCAACACCTGAGCATAAAGAGAAGCTGTCGCAGTTGATGGATCACCTCCAGGAATACTATGACGTAACAGGAGATCAGGAACACAACATAGCAAACCCTGTGGTGGGAATGAACTGTGCAGCACTGTTTGCAGGTTTGTTGTGTGTTTTTAAAAAGGTTGGAAGATTCCTCCCTGCTCGGAAACTTTGCTTTTTAGTTCATTGGCAGGGCAGGAAAAAATCTAAGCCCAATTATTGTTCTGGGCAAGTAAATTTTGCCCTAGGTATAGGTTAAGTCTGCATACGAGCTAAGTGGCCCATCAGGCCGAGGCTTATCCTGGTTTCTGTAGCATGTAGTGACTAGGAGTATTTTTACTCCCCCCTGGATTGGATGTTAGTCCATTACAGGGTTACCTCCAGTATGAAGGTTGACCAGTACCCATTTATACACCTGGGTGGAGAGAAGCACTGTGAGAGTATAGTGTCTTGCCCAAGAACACAATGTAATGCCCTCAGCCATGGCTTGAACCCAGACTGATAGATCCAGAGACAAACGCACTAACCGTGAGGCCACCGTGCCTCCCACATAAATTTTACTCTGGGGCAAGCAAAAATTGTCTAAGTAGTCTTGAAGTATGAGTGAAAATGTCAATTGATACAATTATAATTTCCAGTCAGAAACTGTTTCAAAACTTGAGACTGCAAGATAGCAAAATAATGAGATGAAAGCCTGGATTAATTTACCATCTAAGCATACTTTATTGTTTTGCTTCATCCTCTGGACACCACATTGACTACCACATTGGCATGTCATATTTAAGTGGAAGCAAGTGAAAACTGAAATTTACAGGCCTACTGGGGAAGAGGATTTCAACATATTTTCCTTCCCTGCCAGACTGGGCGTTACTTTCAACTTAAAACTACAGAGCACTTACATATAAAACCTATACTTTCATTCCCTTAAAACTGCATTTCATGCAAAACAAATTGTGTAATGATTTACTTCAGATGATGAGATGTGGTATAGAGGAAGAATTACTAAAGTGGTGGATGGTCAGTTTGTGGAGGTGTGTTACGTAGACTTTGGCAACTGTGAAACGGTGCCTGTAAGCAAAGTGAAGGCAATAAAGAAGGAGTGGACAGAGCTTCCTGCTCAAGCCATCCAGTGTAGCGTAGCTTCCATCTCACCTGTCAGTGGTCCAACATGGCCAGATGCCATTGTTGATAGGTTCAAGAACCTCACAATGCAGAAGATGTTAGTTGGAAAAGTCATCAAGAAAGGTAAGGGGAGGAAAATCCCTGTATAATTATGTTTATACAGCCTGGTGTGCACACTGTCTGCATTAAACACTACAGAGAGCATGGAAAACTTGAAAGCTTTTGTGAATTGTAATTAGGAGAGGAACTTGTTGGTACATATCTGTGTAAAGGGATCAGGGTGAACCTGTGTAAGGATCAATGTTCATTAGAATTTTGAAGCAACTTATTCTCTGTTATTACCTTTTATTGAAACAGGAAGTGAGAACATCCTGGAGATTGAGCTCTTTGACACAACCGAACAATCAGTTGACATCAACATTGGTGACCTGCTGGTGAAGGAAGGACTTGCTATCCGTGGCACTTCTAAACCTGTTGTAGCAGTCAAGTCCTATGCAGCTCTTGGAAAAGTCAAACCTGCAGAGAAGGAGAAAGTGTATGTCTCTGCCATGGAGTCTCCTGGATGCTTTTTCTGTCTAGTCAGTGGAACAGAGGAAAAACTTATGGCTCTTATGAGTGAGATATCATCTACTTACGATTCCTTAGCCAATGAAGAGCTCGCCGTGAGTGCCATCAGTGTGGGGGACGTTTGTTGTGCACAGTTTTCTGAGGATAACCAGTGGTACCGTGCTGTTGTTGAAGATAACACAAATGGTGCACTAACTGTAAGATTTATTGATTATGGTAACACAGAAACATTGCCAATTAGTAGAACTAAGATCCTGAAAGATGCCTTCTTTGCTGAGCCTCCTTTAGCAGTTAAGTGCAGCCTTCTTGGTATCAAACCTGCAGTTGGTGAGAACTGGCCTGATGAATCTTGTATACTCTTTGAGGAACTCACTGCCGAGAAGGAGCTCAATGCTAAATTCTCGTCCTTCACAGAACCATTTGAGATTCAGCTGAATGAAAGTGGCATGGATATTGGAGAAGAGCTAGTTAAGGCTAAACTGGCTGCTTCAACGAAAACTGCCGTAGAGCCAATTGCTCAGGGAAAGCCAGCAAGTGGACACTATACAAACCCTGTTGTAGAGTGTGGTAAAATATATGATGTTGTCATGACTCATCTGTCTTCTCCTGGAAAGTTTTTCTGTCAGCTTGTAGACATGAAGGAGCAGCTTGATGGGAGTAAGTGTTTCCAGACTAGTTAAGCTATGTTTTGAATTTCACAGTATCTTGTCAGACCTCTGTCAGCATTCAACTCCAGTTGACTGTATCTGAATGGGCACCCCCTCTGCATTCCTTTTAGTTAGCTGTGTACTTGATTCATGTTAACCAAGCATGAAAGAAGCAAAAAAGGAGGCAGTGTGGCCAAGTGGTTAGGACGTGGGACGTGAAATCTGGAGGTTGCCGGTTCAAGTCCCGCTTTCACCACTAAGCTGGAGTTGTTTCTTAGTAGACCCTAGTTCAGCTCCTCGGCCGTCCTTGTAAATAGCCAACTGGTCTGCCTCCTGGCAGTTGGGATTTTTAACCATGTTATGTTGATTTGCATTGTTTGTTTTGTCATTTAGTTTCACTGGCACTGAAAAGCCCCATTGGGGGAGTGGTCAATGAAGATATTTATTATTTATCTTGTCATTATTATTGCCTATAACTATGCAGTTTTGCTTGTACAGTCTGAGTAAAGCAAGGTCGTACTTGAACCTCAATAGGCAACTGCACCATTATGTAAAATTCGGGCTCACAGGTAGCACTGAATTTGATTGTATAGCTCAAGGTAAAATTGTGCTATTAAGATTTTCTCTGTTGACAGATAGCTGATCAGTGAGGAGTGTACTGTTTTATCTTGTATATATATTTTTACTGAAGAACTTTCTTTTCTTTTTTCCTCACCATTCTAGTGATGACCGACTTGAATGACCACTACTTTCAACTGGCTGAAACAGAAGGTTGTCTCGTCTCACCATCAGTTGGGCAGCCATGTGTGGCAGTTTTTGAAGAAATGTGGTACAGAGCTGAAGTCCTAAACATCTCAGTGAATGACATGAGTGTACATTATGTTGACTACGGGAATGAAGAGACATTGAAACCTTCTGGAGTTAAACAGATCACCCCTTTGTTTCTCAAGACACCTAAAGTCGCCATTGAATGTTCACTGGATCTGAACAGGGATGAATGGCCAGAGGACAGCACTGGTATCTTTGAAGAGCTGACAGCTAATGATGAACAGCTGATCATAAAAACACTGCGTTGCCAAGGTGGAAGATATGAGGTCAAGGTGTTCAATAAGGATGCAAGTTGTTTTAGTGCAGAACTCCTTAGCACCCTCGAAGGAGCAGGTATTGGTCTTATGTATTGTACAGATTCATGGACAATTCCTCTTGTAATAGGAAGTAAAGTCTAGAAACCTAGTGCCTGTGTTTTAAAAGCTCAACAAAGGAGGGGCTAGTGTTTCTCTCTTTTGGTGCCTTTTGAATTTCTGTAGTACACTTCATCACACATATGTACATTCATACATGTCCTCACACGTGCACGCACACACTCCGATAATAGGACATGCATATCTGAATTTGGATTTACAGTGTAATAATAGTATCAGTATGTGCCAAGTCTTTGATGCTAGTATTACTCAGTGAAAAAAAAAAAAGCTTGAAAAGTATGGGGTGGAATTGTTTGGCTTGAATCTGTGAGATCTCTATCCTAAGGGGTTAAGGAAGTCAGGAACCCAAAGACTTTTTTTCCTAGCTTAACTGAAGGGTTCTTTAACCCATTGACATCTGTGTAAGCCATAATTGGCCACGTGAAAACCGCCCCCAAAATTACCATGCTGACCATTACCAGCCATAAAAAGAACATGCTGACAAATGCCCTCTTTAAAGAGGTTGGGTCTAAATAGAAGATTTATGGTGTCTATTATCCCCTAAGCTAGGCCCCATATTCTTTATTTCCAACTCAGCACAAGAAGTAACCTTGAAAGAGCAAGCTTTACAATTAGGCCAGACAGAAGATGTTTATGTCATCCACACTGAAAGCTCAGAGGACTTTTACATTCAGTTGTCAGCAGTGTACCCGCAACTTGAGCAAATGATGAATGAGATCACTGAAGTGTACTCTGGCCTTGCCGATGATGTAGGTCATGAAGATGTAGTTGTTGGCAATCCTGTTTGCGCCCAATTTTCAGAAGACAATTCTTGGTATAGAGCTGCTATTAAGAGTGTGCCTTCAGACTTTGAAGTTGAGGTACACTATGTTGATTACGGAAACAGTGAAGTCATTCTTCTATCTGATATCCGTCAGTTGAGCAAAAGGTTCTTCGACCTTCCAGTGCAAGCAGTTCGGTGTTGTCTTGATTCCCCAGTGGTAGAGTCATTTGGACAAAGAGTAGCAGATAAAGAGCTTAAGGCAACATTTCTGTCACTAGAAAAAGGAAAATGGAAAGTAAGCCTTTTTGATGGGGATGGAAAAGTTGGACAAATAGATGTGCCACAGGATTCAGTTGACACCTTTCTGGTGAGAGAGTTCATTCAGCCTGCCGTCGCCCCAGAGATGAAAGAGCGTGTGTATGTAAGCCATGTGGTGAGCCCAGATGAATTCTATGTGCAGTTTGAATTTGCCCTGGATGAGCTGTCAGCTTTGAGTGTGGAACTAAGCCGGTTTTACCTTTCCCTGGGGCCATCTACCAATGTATTGAGATCTCCCTCTCCTGGAATGTCTTGCTGTGCAAGGTTTAGTCAGGATGGCGACTGGTACAGGGGTAGAATAAAAAGAGTAACTTCCTCAGGAGCAGAGGTTGAGTTTGTTGATTATGGAAATAGTGAAGTGGTATCGTTAAACCATGTTAAGGACCCTGAGAAAGGCTTCATGAAGTTGCCTCAGCAAGCTATTCTCTGTGGTCTTGATGCAACCAAAGACCACTGGTCAGCTGGAGAAGTGAACATTTTTAAGTCAGTTGCACTTGACAAGTCTTTCAATGCCAGATTTATCATCCGCGATGGGCAGAAGTGGAGGGTGTCTCTAGACAGTGGGGGAGCATCTATTGTGGACATGTTCATGACCAAAGATGCTGCAGATCTACAGCAAGAAGGAAGGGAAATTTCAAGTGTGCAAGTGGGGAGATATGCTTTTCCACAAGTTACATCAGGCCAGATTGAAGAGGTTTATGTAAGCCATGTCACAGAGTCTGGAGATTTTTATATCCAGTTGTCTAAGTCATCAGCAGATCTTGAAGCAATTGAAAACCTGGTCAGTGAAATCTATGACCAGCCAGGTGCTACAGCAGAAGCCATGGAAATGTGCTTTGTTGATTCTCTTTGCTGTGCCAGATTTAGTGAAGATTTCAAGTGGTACAGAGCTCTTGTCACAAAGGTTTTTTCAGACACAGAAGTTGAAGTCCTTTTCATTGATTATGGGAACACAGACTCTCTTCAAGTGGGATCAATGAAGCAACTTAGACCTGAGCTTCTCAAGTTTCCAGTGCAAGCAGTCAAATGCCGACTTGAAGGTTCTAAAGATATTTGGACAGAGAATGATGTTCAACAGTTTGAGTCTAAAGTTTTGGAGAGGCCTTTGCATGTAACATTTACAAGACAGGAAGGAACAACATGGTTTGTAACTATTCAAGAGCTTGACATGTTTTCAAGTAAGGCTAGACTAACGGCTAAAGTGAGATCATTCTCGAAGGAGACCTTGGACGTGAATAAGCGAGAGCAAGCATACTTTCTGTATGCTGATTCCCCTGATTGCTTCTGGTTAAGCTTGGTAAGAACTGGAGATGATCTAGTCAGACTGATGGCTGAGATCGCTAATGTGGGGACAGATCAACCATTGGAGAAATCGCATGTGAAAGTTGGTGTGCCTTGCCTTGGAATGTATACAGAGAATGACATGTGGCATCGTGCTCAAATTGTAGAAGTACAAGATGATGCCAATGCGACTGTTTTTTACATTGATTATGGTAATTCTGAGACCCTTCCACTGGAAAGACTGCATGCCATCAGTGAATCCCAGCTGAAACTTCCTGCGCAGGGAATCTGTTGTCGATTGGCAGGGGTTCAGGGTGTTGATCCCGACAAGATTACCAATTACCTGAATGAGATGCTTGTCGAGAAGGTGGTCGAATTTGAAGTTCAAAATCAGCATGCTGATGGTTCTTACACTGTTAAACTGTTCCATCCGGGAACCTCACAGTCAATGAATGACCAGATAGTCAGCGAGTGCCTTGGAAATACCTCTCTCGTGGATGAAACTAAGTTAGAACAAGCATCTCCACCAAGGTTACCTGCAACACAAGAAAGGATCACTTTTAAGCTTCCAGAACTTCAGTCCGGTAGCAAAGTCCCTGTAAGTTATGTCTCTGCTTTTTTGCCTGCTGAGATGCGGTTATTGTTAACAGAAAGAACTGAAGAACAAGAGCAACTAACAGAGAGCATAACATCAATGTACAATGCCCTGAGTGAAAATGAACTTAAACTTGAGAATCCTGAAGTTGGGATGTTGTGTTGTGTGCATTTTTCCGAGAAGTGGTTCAGAGGTGAAATCATAAGTATTTCTGCAGATGGCACAGCAACTGTGAAACTTGTAGATTGTGGAACTCATGAGAAGATACCAATTTCAGAGTTGAAATCACTGAAGGATGAGTTCTTACAAACACCAGTTTTTGTCCTGGAAAGCAGCCTGGCTAATATCCATCCCAGTTCAGAAGATGGACAGTGGTCACCAGAGTGTTCCAGTGTCTTGGAATCACTCTGCCGCTCTAAAGCACTGGTAGCAGAGATCACAGAAGTGTTTGGAGATGTGGTAGAGTTGATTTTGAATGATGAGAGTGGAAACCAAATCAATCAGAGTCTTGTTGAGTTGGGATATGCAAAGGCATGCAACCCACAGGAAGATTTCTTTGGAGAACAACTAAATTTGAAGTGGCCAGACTTACAGATTGGGCAATCCTTAGAAGCATATTTGATGGCAGCAAAAGATTTGGAATCTATTCAGCTACAACTTGCTGACCCTGACGCAGGTTTGTCCACAATGATGGAGCAACTTTCAGTGTTGTACTCCAATTTGGGCGAGACTGAGGAAGTTATTGGAAATCCTAGAGTGGGACAAGTTTGCTGTGCCCAGTTTTCAGAGGATCACGACTGGTACAGAGCTGTTGTTACTTGTGTTTCTGAAGCTGGAGTTGAAGTGAAGTTTGTCGATTATGGCAACATTGATGTGGCTCTGATGGTCAAGCAACTCCGAGAAGAGTTTTTCTCCCTGCCTGTTCAGTGTGTTGATTGCAGTCTTCATGGTGTTGTGTCAATGTCTGAGAAAAATGAAGAAATTGCAGCAAAATTGACTGAACTGTGTGAATCTAAAGAACTGAAAGCTGAAATCACCAATGTTTCAGGTGACTCTGTGGTAGTTAATTTATTTTATGAATCTGGAGAAATGCAAGAGTCTGTTGCTGATGTTCTTGTGAAACTAGGACTTGCACATCTTCAACCCAGAGCACAAGAACAACGAAGAATTTCAATCTCTGAAGAAGGGAAAATGGTGTATAATTACCCTGAGTCTGGAGATGACTTTGTTCATGATGTAAGCTTGATATCAACTAGTTCACCAAGTGAGTTTTGGTGTCAGTTAGTGGATTCCATGTCAGAGCTGAAGACACTATCAGACAAGATTGAACTTTTTTACCAGTCTTTGGGTGAAAATGACTTGAGGTTTTTGTGCCTGCAAGTGGGAGACACATGCTGTGCACAGTTTACTGATGACAACAAGTGGTATAGATCGCAGGTAAACAAGGTCTGTTCTGGTGGCCAAGTCTGTGTACGTTCGGTAGATTATGCCAAACAAGAAACTCTGACTCTGGACAGGATCAAGAAACTCGACCCAGGGTTTGCAGTTCTTCCTGTGCAAGCCTTATGCTGCAGTCTTGCCGGCATTGAACCCCCTCACGAGTACTATGAAGAAGACTGGAGCAGTGATGCAGTGGGAAGGTTTCAAGAACTTTGCCATGGGAAAGATGTTAAAATAAAGATCAAAGAAACAGTTGGTGATGTCATTCTTGTTGATTTACTAGATTCTACTGGTTTGTCCATAGCTAATCAGCTGTTATCGGAAGGACTGGCAGTCGAGACAAAATCTCCTTTGACAGAGTCACCTGTGAAGGATGTGCTGCACAAACAAGACTGTTTATCAAATGAACAAGAAGGGGAAGGTGATAAGGACAGTTCAGAAGAGAATATCTTTCAGGAAGCTTTATCAGGTATCGAAGGAGTGGAAGTGTTGAAGGTGGATGAAGGAAAGACAGAGATTGAAGAAGCAAAGGGTGAAGAAGATGAAGATGATGATGATGAAGAATTTCTCGATAGTAATGATCAGGTCATTGAAGACGTAACTGGAGTATCAGAAGGCCACGAGTGTGATAAAGGACTGTCACAAGCAACTGAAGAACAGGAACAAGCCGTGAACAATGAAGAAAAGAAGCAAGATGGTAAGAACAAACTTCAAGCAACAGAAGAACAAGAAGAGCCAACTATGAAAGAGGGGGAAAATAACAAAGAAGAAGACAAGAATAGACTGCAGGTGACAGATAAACATGAAATGCACACTGTGGAGGGTGATTTAAAGAAGGAAGAAGGTGAGGATGAACTTCAAGTAGCTAACATACTAGAAGAGGTGGATGTGGAAAGTGATGAAGATAAACAGGAAGAAAAAATTGATCTTCAAGCAACTGAAGAACTAGAAGAACAAGCTGTGGAAGAAAATGATAAGAAACCAGAAAGCGACAGGAGACCCCAGACAACTGAAGAACTAGAAGTGCAAACATTCGAAAGTGATCAGAACAAACAAGGTGCAAATGAACTCCAAGCAGCTGAAGAACAAGGAGAGCAAGCTGTGAAAGAAGATGAGATCAAACAAGAAGGTGAGAGTGGACTTGACCAGACGGCAGAGGAAGTTCAAGGGGAAGAAATATCAGAAGAGCTATCAAGTCCTGTGTCACAGACTGGTGAAACATCAGATTTATCCAAGGACGTTGAATGTCTAGCAGACGAAAAAGTGAACAATACGGAAACTTCAGAAGCTGTCGGAGATGCCGAGAAATCAGGGAAAGAAGTACATGAAGGACCAAAGATGGAGGAAGTGTCTGAAGAGAAGGAACAAAGAATTGATGAGCAGGAGAAGGAATTTGTTGAACCTGAGGATGTTGTGACAGAAGCGTTCTCAGAAGAGGACTTGTCAGGTACACACCTGGGAGTAAAACAATAACTGGCTTGATGTTTTTGGGTGTTGTTTTGGACAGACCATCCACATCAAAATACTTAACCTGTACTGTGAAAAGCTCTATTAAGCCCCCGTTCCTCCATGTCCTCTGTTTCGTAAGACCTTCTCCCTAGGGGGGTACTCTGTAAATCTTTGGGTGGGGGTGTGCCACTGGGACCCTGAAACCCTTACTCTATACAAGATCCTGATCAGTTTGATTTTGCAAGTCTATTTTAGACTAGGCACCAAAACCCCTACCCTATTCCAGACTAGCTATGCAGAAACTTCATCGCTATGGTAGTCCAACATGTGCTAGGTAAACAAATATCAAACAAAAGCTCTTCCGAGTTTCAATTTTTATTACAGAACACAGGGTAAAGAACCCTGTTCTTGACTTTGTAAATTATACCCTATTCTAGACCAAAACTGGCTGATTTCTATACCCTATCACAGACTAAACTGCCTGAAAGCCATGCCCTTCACAGTGGCACATACCCATATAGCTTATACATGGGAGTACCCCCCCTGGCCTCCCCCCTCCATAGCAACACCCACCCCTTCTCTCTGTCTTTTTGGCTCCCTTCCTAAGATGGCAAGGCACGTTACTTTATAATCAGGAAATCAACAATTGTCATTGTTTGGGTAACTTTATGTTTTTGAGTTACCTGTTGACCACACAGTGCTGGAAATAATTTTTCTTCTTTAACAAGACATGTGTCCTTTCAAATTGTCATTTTGGTCAGACATCTTATCAATTTGACCAGACATTAAATTGCAGAATTGATTAGCATAATTAATTAGCATAATGAAATTCATTTGAAGCATCAAGATTTTCAATATGAACCGTTCAAAACTGCATTTAAATTTGATTTATCATTTATTTATGATCAACTAGATGACTTTATCTACGAGATTATATTGTTATATGTTATTCAAGCAAACCTAGTCAGTTTATATTGACTGCTACAAAAGCAGGAGCCCATCTCTAGGAGTGTGGAATTACCCCAATGGTTTTCACAGATCAGTCTATTTTGAGTTTGAATTTACTGCAAATTCAGACCCTGCAGAAACCTCAGTGACCAATCACAAGCACGGACTTAATTTTTAACTGATGTCATCATTTCGCCAGAAGATTCGGTCAACATGTCCACCTGAGGCCACCATTTGCATGCTCAGATAGACCGGAACTGACCCATTTCATGGAAAAAGACACCTAAAAATAGACTGGCCTGTAAAAGTGCCATGACAGGCTTAGTATGGGAGTTGCAGGCTCCTAGTGGTGGGCTCCTGACCAAAGTTGACTCTAGGGTACATACATTAAGTGATAACAGCATATAGCAATGCACGTAATGCATTATGGGGTGATTTCGGAAGAGTCCTTTATTTGGCAAGTACAGGAAAGATGAACATTCCCGCTTTATGAGTTACCTATATATCAAATATGGCTCAAACTGTCAGTGTCAAGGGCTCGAAATTAAAAAATTCTTGAGTTGCCATTTGGCGAGTAAGTGATAAAAATCAAGTAGAAATTTTATTCAGAAAAGAACTCAATTCATAACATCTGTAAAGAAAAAATGTCCAAGAATTTTTTGGCTGTTGTATATTAACGTATTTATGAAGGATCCATGCATTACAAGAGACACAATCGTAAGGCATGTGATGTACTCAATGCTCAAGGGTTTGCAATGCATTATAGGGTGATTTCAAACACAGTCAGTGATTTCCAAGTTTTCCTGTTTAGAGTCCTTCACAGCAAAGCCTTCCTTTTCTTATGTTGAATGTTATAGAAGCAAAGATCTTTCACTATGTATTTCTGGAAGGATGTAATGTCTGAGAAAATAACTGTTATTGATCGTTAACACAGAGAAACATAGTCGCCATTATCGTAGCCTGTGAATGCAGATGTATTTTCGGATGTTGACTAAACCAGAACTTTTGGTGGCCAAAGATGAAATATTAGCTGCATTGGTGACCGTAGTGGTCACAACTTCGAGCTCTTTAACAATGTATCTAACCAAATTTTGTGGATAGACTAACTTCAAGGCAAGAAGTCAAAAGTGTTGGTGAAATGTTCGGACATCATGTCGATCATAATGTGAAATTGGCCGGACATGTTCAAAATTTGGTCGGACAATGTCTGCTGACCAACTGTTATTTATAGTACTGCCACATTGATTTTTTATTGTTCCTTTTTTGTGAATATGTGTTAATGAACAAGTGAAGAGAAGCATTACACAGCATCCTGTGCAGTTGTCATATGGTTAACAATGTATCTAACCAAATTTTGTGGATGGACAATAACTTCAAGGCAAGAGGTCAAAAGTGTTGGTGAAATGTTTGGACATCATGTCCAATCATAATGTGAAATTGGCCGGACATATTCAAAATCTGGTCGGACAATGTTCGGTGACCAACTGTTATTTCCAGCACTGCCACATTTCTTTTTTATTGTTCCTTTTTTGTGAATATGTGTTAATGGACAAGTGGAGAAAAACATGAAACAGCATCCTGTGCAGTTGTCATGTGGTTTGGCTGATTTATGATTGACGTTAGCCTACCAGATGTCTCTAAAAAGCTAACCTTATTATTCATCACCTTTGCAAGTTGAAAACAAATGAACCCCTTCTTTTGTTTAACAGAGCTTTCATTGTATGCAAGACTTGTCAATAGTAAACAATGATTATTTTAATGGGAAGTTATTTTGGTTGGGTCTAATACAATTTCATATCCTTTTATCCATGCAACAATGTAAAAGTGCACCTTTTCAGGGCTCGAAAAAATGCTCTTCGGTCATCCAGGACAAGTAGATTGTCCTACAGGGCAAGTAACTTTTCATTCTCACTTACCCAATGGGCAAGGGCCTGGGTAAGTCGTCTGCCAACTAAGTAAAAAAGTAAACTAGGACTTGCCCAGGGCAAGCAAAATTTGAGAGCTGCTTGTCCAAAGGGCATGCTGGATTTCAGTTTTTTTTTTTTAGCCCTGACTTTTGTCAACCAGGCAAATTAAAGAGAAGTTATATTTTAAGCTTGTTGACTTCAAGAGTTGTGTAACAGTATTAATACTGTACCTATCTTAATTTGTGCTTTTACTTAAACAGCAATCACAGGCAGTGCTGGTGAAACTGTAGCAGCGACATTAGATGTCGAAAAGAGCGAGGAAGAACGGGTAAGTTCCGCAAGTCCACCGTACAGTCCACCTTCCAGCCCTGCTGTGTTTATACAACCGGGGGGAGAAGTCCAGTTTACAAAGGATCAGTCACCTGGCAAGGAAACGCAGTAAAATCGATTTAGGATTGTTGAATTGATTTCAGTCCCCTTAACTCCTATACTGCCTAAACGTAGAAAGATAGGGAGACAGTGAACAGATTTTAGATCAGTTTTGTTTTGGATAGCAATTTCAAAGTAGTTGAAAAGAACCAAGCATTACACAGCAAACAGGGTTGTAATGTAGGCTTTTTGCATTATTATTCAAATACATATAGTATTTGCCATTTTGCTCCATTATATACATTGTTTAGGTTAGAATGATTGATTAATGTCTTAAAGCTACCAGGGTATGTGTCTTAATTTCTGTGGCTGTTACCACATGCACAGACTAGTAGCTAACAAATCTAGAGGAGCTAGTGTAAAATAGTTTTTTCCCTTGTTTTGTTAAGGTTTTCTGTAGCACTAAATTACAAAACTATTGCCTGCAGCTGCGAAAAAAAATGTGATTTTAAGAGAATGCGTGCAACCCAAATTCATAGTGCCAGTCACTGCAGACTTTCAGTGTACTAGATTGATTAAAATTATTGAGAGTGAAGGTTATGAAGTTTTACAAACTCTCATAACTTTGGTGATTGCTAAATAATTCTTCAATTTCCTCAGTCAGTCAGCCATCAGTCTGGTGTACTGTTGGTGTGTTGATTAATTTTGACCACCCCTTAGGATCTTGGAGCAAAGTTTTGTAGTAACTTTTTCATGCCAGGAGTGTAAATTGTGAATCAACATGCACAAGTCAGTGTTATGATTCTCATAGAATTAATCAGTTAACTTGTATGTAACTGAAAACTAACAGTGTTCATGCTGTTTAATATTTGAATCAGTTTTTGTTTATACTTAAACTATATTAAGCAACTTAATGTAACAGGCAACATCTAGCCTTGATAGAACAAAAACAGAAATAACATTAATTTTAAGAATAGAAATTATTTACTTTTCTAGTAATATCTGATTGCACAAGAAGAAAACATCAATTTAGGAACATGAGAATATGTAGTGATTGTTTTGCCCATAAATGTGCTTAACAGCATTAATGTGTTAATAAAACATTTGATTATTAATGCTCAACTAATTGTTATTTGTTTTTCTAATGGGATGATTTCCAGTGAAAGTAACACCCCTTCTTGGACTTCAAGTCCCTTTTTAATGAATGGGAACAGTTTTGAAAACATGACCTAAATTGTGTTTGTTTTAGTTCTTGATTTGAAAGGAAACTTTTAGTTTTCACTTAATATTTAAGTTTCCTGAAAAGCTAGGCAAACCTCTGGTGTGCTGATAATTTGGAAGGGGTCATTCAAACAAATGGCATGTCATTTTTTTCCCTTTTTCTGAAATGACAGGACACCTTTGAGTGACTTTGAATGAGTTGCTTTTCTGTCCCAACACTACTATTTTGAAAAGGGAAACCCCACTCATGGATCTTGAGCAATAGTGGTTTGAACCAAGTATTCCTGTTGTATGAAAAAATTTCTGGGTGTGCTCTCTGAACATTAAGTATACTTCATATCTCAGAAAAGATGTGGGTTTTCTTTTTCTGAGGGCTCAAAATTTCTTTAGAGTAAAATTAATCACTTTCATGAAGAAGATGAAGTAATGTCAGCCAACTGTTGTGGAATTTAAAGACTTTAAAATTTAAACTCAGCAGATTCAGGGTGAGCAATTTAATGCCTGAGTTTTTGCATTTATTGTGTAACGGTTGACGAGAACTATTGCAATAAATATAACAGTATCCAGTCGAGAGGCACAGTGATAGTCATAATGAAGCATTTTTTTTTTTTGAGTTGCGTCGAGGTTACATTGCAGAGCTGGATGAGAGAAGGATATTTTGTCGAAGCAAAGTATTATGGAAGGTAATATCAATTTCTGATGTCCAACTTGATGGGTCGTTTCCTCACTGTGACCCATAAAAAAACAAAACCACAACAACAAACAGTTAGGTGAAATTGTCGCACTGGAAAATGTCAGACCTTGCGGAACTGGGATGACCATTGTGTTGTCACATGGAAATGTGGGCTGTAAGCACTCTTATTTCCCTTGAAAATCCTGCATTTGGACAAACAATGAAGGATAAAATCATTGAAGGGGATGATATGGTACCAATGATTTTTTTTGAGTTAATGTGTAGATTTTCTTGAATACTGATGAGGTGCTTTTTCCTAGACAAGTGTTGCTATTCCTGCCGAGTAATGTTTGACATTCTGCCTAGCAACTCAGTCAACCATTAAAATGGATGCATTGATTGAGATCTTAAAAGCTCATCCTAAATCTGCACCATCAGACAACAGTGTAATCCATAGCTCCACAGCTTGCTAAGATGTTATAGCCCTGGGTATTTATATAAATTTCATGTTGTAGTCAGTGAATCAAGGGAAAAACTGCTGGTCCCTTTTCAAATCATTTTTCTCTGATTGTAGCTGCTAAAGGCTAATGTAGAACCCGATCATTATGCTTCTTACTAAAAAGCAGTTTAACTGTCAGTTTTAAAATGGAAGAAAAGGAAAGTGTTGAAAACCTTGTGATTCTGAAAATTGAAGTTGTCTCATATCCTGGATTCATTGATTTCTGCTTTAAAATTATTACCTGTGCAGGATTTTATATATTGTGGTTAATATTATATATTGTACACTATGCTAATTAGCTGAACACACTTCTAATTCTCAATTTTCTGTTGGATTTTGATTGTTTCCATGGCATTGATTTATCTCCTGTGTTGAGTGTGGTAGTATGAGTACTGGGTATAATACAGAATAGGTAACAGTTTCAACACGGCCTCCACACTGTCAACCACAGCCTCAATATTATGTATAGAAATATTATTACAAAAAAAAAAATATTGGTTGAGGGTTTTGATGATACCAAGAATAATCATGAACAAAGTGACTGATATTAGCTAAAGCTGAGGCAGATAACACTGATAGTTAAAAAAATCTTTTTAATTTTGTAGTTGGAAATAGGCTATGTTTGATATATCAATATTCTAACATGGCCCTGAGGCTCTCAGGTCTAAAATTGCAAATTTTCTAAGTTTCTTTTGTCCCTCAATTCCCAAACGATACTTGGATACAAAGGAAACAACACCAAATATAGGCATTTGTCCTGAAAGCCTCTGAGCCATGGTGGAATATTGATATAATTATTGAGCATGGCCTATGGGCTTAAAGCAGAAGAACCATTATAACTATGGGACCTTGCCCAACAGGTGACAGTTATCCAGAATTGTGCTACAGCTCACAACATAGCAATTTGGACCTCATGTTTAATTTATCGATTGATTCATTAATTCAGTGTTTATTATTGCTGATTAATTCTTTGGATCACAATGAATCTCAAGTTAATGACGAAATCATGAAATTAATGAACATGATTGTTTTGATCTAAGGCAAGAGTATTTCTGCTCACATTCTCAGATTTTGTGTGAACTTGTAATTTTCTCTTTTCTATACCTTTTGCTTGTAAATATTTTGGTTTATTTGGTTTAGGTTTGTGCAGTCTCTTCAATTTTATTACCACAAATTTTATGCATTATTTAATTGGTGTTTGTCCTGTGATAATGTACCAAGATAGTTTATTTTCTGTAGACTGTTCACAGCCCTCTATTTTCTCTTATTTTTATTCCATTGTCGAACACACGGATATAATCGCAAGAGAACTGGACACCAGCACAAAACACCCCCCTCCCCGCTTTTTCTTTTGGGTGTGTAAATAGAGAGACTGTGAACAGTCTAATTTTCTGGACTCTACCAGACTTCCTCTCTTCTTTTGACATTTCCCAGCTGTTGGCGCCATTGTTAATAACATTCCCGCCATTAAGATCTGTTCATTATTTTTATTCTGTTGTTACGTTTGCTTTTCTTGCAGTTCAAAGAATCCAATGTTGAAGAGGTTGTGCAACAAACTTTGATGGTAGAAGAATCTGCTAAGGTGTTCTTAGAAGAACTTCTAAGTGATGTTTGTGGATCTATAGATAAGCAGACATCAGAATACATGGAAAGGGCAAAAGAATGTGATGATGAAGGTAAAAGTCTAAAATTTGAAAGTGCAAAATATTAGAGGGAAATGTAGCAATGTCCCTTCATTACCATGGAATCTTGTACAGACATGTTACACTGTACTTGTGGACACTTTTAGACTGCAAGCAGTCTCGCTTTTGCTCAAAAATCTGTGAGGAAGAATGCAAAGAAGAACGTAACACATTGTTTTGCATTCTTCTTCAGGGATGTTCAAGCAAAAGAGAGACTGCTCTCAGTCTAGGATACTTGGAACCAGATTTAGTGTCCAATTAGGAGAGATGTTTGCATATGAGAGGTTATAAAATGTAACACTTGTATCTGGAAGGGACCACAACTAAGTGTCAGCCTGCATTTTGTGTGCCTTGTGAAGGTGTCATTTACTCTGGAACCAAATTTTCTGAACTGACAACCAGATAAAATTATGGCAATCTGTAACAGAAATTAAACTTTTGAAATATTCCAGGGCTGATATTACTTAATTTCAATTTTTGTTCATGGCTGTGTGTAAATTCATTGATATCTTCTATTGAATACACACATCAGTCTTAATTGCCTTGACAAATTATAGCATGATTGCTGAATTACAATCCCTCCATTCAATAAAAAAGGAAAAAAAAAGTAATATATGCTAAGGTCATAGCTTGCTAGTACAGGCATCAAACTGTGAAACTATCCCACTTAAATCTTGGCAAGATTGGTTATATTAGTCCTGTTTACTGTCTGTCAAATTAGTGTAACTGAATTGTAGATTTTTGTTCATCATAATTCAAGACATAACAAAAAGTCCCATTGCTGCAGAACAACAAGAAGACATTGCAAATTCTAATGCAGCTTGCTGTGATGATGGAGACGACAATGTGTTGTCTGATGAGGCATTGGATAAGCTTGATAAAGAGCTTGAAGCAGAAAGTTTAGATGAAAAGGAACTGTGCTTTAACAGATCTGGGAATGTGCTGAATGGAAGTAGTGAAGAGGAAATACATGAAGTGGTAAGTTTTTTGTATTGAATTATGCATGATCCAAGGTGAATACTTTGTAATTTAATACAACACACATGTGATGTTAGGCATGAGCTTTGTGGAGATCAATGAACTTGAACTGACCAATCATACATTACTTGGACAATTTTAATTTTGGACAAAAAAATGTCCATAAATAATACCTTCTGAAATTTTGAGCATTGGAAATTCTAAGCCTCTGAAATATTTACAGTACAGTACAAAAGTTCTGAGAAGCATCAAAGCTTTTAGTTTCCTTTATGAGGCAAACTCTAGTTGAGACACTGCTTGAGATATGTAACAGCTTGATAGAATTTGTGTTATTTTCCCATCCGTGTATCTCATAAAATAATTTACTTTTACTTAGCAATGTTCTCTCACAGTGTCCAAAATTTTTGTCTGAAATGAGATAAAAAGCATCTGAAGTTTTAACGTCCAAACTTTTTTGCAAGTAATGTGCACATAATTTCTTGGGCATTTAGTAAAAATAATAGCTTTTAAAATGATCTTTCAACAGGTGGAAAATGGACGACAGGACTAAACTGGTATCAGTGGCTGCTTAGACAGCAAGATATCAGTGACAAATGGCCACAATGAAGTAGGAAAGGACTTAACTATTGAATAGAGCCTAGATACATATTGAATAGATACACCAGTTTGAAATAGTTTTCACTCATGCCAACCTGGTGGGTTATGCTTGTTGGAATCCTTGTTCAAGCATATAAAGGGTATGGTAAATTTTTTATTAGTAGACAGTAGGAGTTCCCTGTTTCCTATATGCAAGGAAGTGTTTTGCAAGTTAGCTATTGAAATGCTACCTTTTATAGGTCCGATATATTTTTGGTTGTAACTTATCATTTCATGGCAAAGAAATGTAATTTTTGGGTCATAACCATTTTGAGTCACAATACTACATTGCTGTTATAACAAAAAGTTTCACAGCATATTTTGTGGAATACGTTTGTTTCCAAACATTTTTCAGCCTGTTAATCATCAGCTAATAAGTTATTCAGTGGCACGAGAAGACTGAACTAAAAAAAATTGCCTCAAACAACAGTAGCAGCAACAACAGTGTCTGAAGCTATCTTCATGTAGTATGTAAGGGCTGGCTCAGAGCGATTGTTATGACATTTTGTCAGGTGTGGAGTATACAACCTTGCTGTACATAGTGAATTTAAAATCAAGAGGTTTGGTTTAGTTTTCAAGCAAGGGTGTTAAAAGAAGAATTGCGGAATTATCCTACCATGAACAGAAGGAAGATAAGACATTCTTTTTGTTGTAAAAGACTTGTGCTAAAATAGTTTACAGCATAGACAAGCATAGGTACCAGCATGCAAGAGAGATCTTAGATGCAGCTAAAAAAAGTAATTGACAAGTATAGTGTCTTTATATGCTATTGTTATTTGACAATTGAACATTAATACCAAATTGTGTTGTTCCAAGAAATATCCATACCTCCCCCATGGAAGCTAAAGGAGGGTATAGAACTTTATATTCCTCTTTCTACTAAAAATTTGGTTACATTGTGACACCTCTCACCCCCTCAGATTTCTAAAGACCTTCTAGGGGTTGGGTATGGATATTTTGTGGAACTGCACTTTTTTTGCTTAATCTTAGTTATCGCTCTGAAAACTGACGTCTAGTGAGACGTTAGTTTACTTGCACTGAAACTACGTAAGAAAATTATGACCAGTAAGTTGGTCTTTGAAAAAGATTGTATTAGTTCCTAATGTCTATAAGGTAGCTGTTTGTAGTGTCTAGTATCTTGTATTCTGGACTGACCTTTGCCAATTGGCCTCAGCCAAGCTGTTTATCCACACTGAAATGTTGCTTCAGGTTTTCCTCACAAATCTGCTAAACATCAGGAGAAAAGTACCCTCCTCCACTTTGCAACTTGCAAAATCTGAGAGCTTTTTGACAACAGGTTATTCCAAGTTTTCCTAAATTTTGTGTAACTTTTTGCAACAACTTGGCTGCCGGGTTGTGAGAATCAAGTGACTGTCATTATGGCACTGAAATCATCATTTAATATTGAAAGTCTCTACAAATTTTTTCATGAACAGGGCAGATTATTGGTACAATATTAGGCAAGTTTAAAATGGACGTATAATTAGTTTTGTTTGGAACTACATTGTCACAGGAAATGTTTTGCAACATGAGATAGTCAGGTTTTTCAAAACTGCAAAAATTGTGAAGTTGTGACAATTAAATGCCCATGTGGGTCTAGTAAAATTAGTAAATTTGCATGAAATTACCCTCTTCTTTTCATTGCTTTTAGTGCAATCCTTGAAAGTGTAGCAGTGATGAGCAGCTCTCAAAGTTTAGTGTTTTCAGACTTGGACAGTCAGCCAACAGATAGTCCACTATTTCCAGCCAATGGAGACTGTTGTGCTGTCACTGAACTGCTTTCGAATTTACATACAAGTTAATAAAAGCAGAACCCGACAGATTGTTTTCTTTTTGTTTTAACTGGCTTCTCCCATTCTGGAATCTTAAAGATTAAATGTCTGGGAATGGAATTCTGAAAATTATTTAGTTGGTTTCAAAGCATGTAGCAAAATCACAACGATTTAGTGTTGTGAACGATCACCCTTGAAAAATTCCAAAATAAAAACGAAAAGTCGCAAAAACTTCCTGCAATGAGGTAGATTTTTTCCAGCAATTTGGTTACAACATTGCTTTTCTTCTTTCATTGATACAAATGTTGTGTCCTGAAAAGAGACAAATAGAAGGTTTTGGAATTGAGAAATTGTTTTTCTCCTTTGTTACCTGATTGAACCTTTCTAGAATTGAATTTTTGCTGATTGTAAGTGGCATTTTTCCAGAGTTAAAAGAGTGTTTTGTAGTTACAGACACACATTGGTTATACATGAAGCTGGTAGCATTGTCTATCAAAAGTAGATGTTAGTTTTGTACTCAAATTAGCATTTGTTACTGTTAAAGAGAGAAATTATATTTTGAAATTGTAGAAAATAATTACTACAGTCTTCTGAAGCATCAGTTTGATTCCAAAACTTTGATTAAAGAGAAAATAGTTGCAGTTCGTACTTATTTGTCTTTAAGTTGTTGTCATTATCTTTCATTACTGAGTTTGGCCAATAGTCATAGTGCATTCTCATACCATACATTCTTCACTTCATCTCTCTCTTCATATCTAACTGAGATATCTGGATGTAAAGGCTATACTAGGCAATTAGTTTATTGCAGCAAGTCTCAGTATTTTGCGGCGTTGTTGCAAGATAAGTTGCATGAGAGTTTGTTAAAGGTAGCACCCCTGAAATGCAAAAAGTAGATCTTGATTTCAGGCAGAAGCACTCACTGCAACAAAATGTCATGAGACTTACTTATCTCAGGGGTCTTGTACTGAGCATTTTTTGTGTAACTTGTGTTGCAACGAAATTGTAAGGTAAGTTGCCAAAACATTGCCTAGTTTAATTAACAGTACCTTAAAAAAGGTCAACTCTGCATATGAGCCAAGTGGCCCTTCAGGCTGGAGTGCATCCTGGTTTCTGTAACATGAAGTGACTAGGAGTATTTCTACTCCCCCATGGATGGGATGCTAGTCCATTGCAGGGTTACCCCCAGCATTAATTAGCCAGTACACATTCATACACCTTGGTGGAGAGAGGCACTGTGGGAGTTAAGTGTCTTGCCCAAGAACACAACACAATGTCTCCTGCCAGGGTTTGAACGAGGACTGCTCGATCTGGAGTTGAGTCTGGAGTCGAGTGCACTAACCGTGAGGCCACTGACCATGAGGCCACCATGGCTCCACTTTCATTAGCTTTAATTTTCGGAGATTTGGCAATCACAAACACAACAATCTGAATCTTACCCATTCAAGACTTTATTACAGTACTTTGCCCTTAACTTGTACTTTGCAAAACAGTGGTAACAAAAGCTTAGTGTTCCAGACTGCACAAGCAATTCTTTGTGTGCTATGTCCCCAGTAACATGAATTTCTGTTACCTCTAGGTATATGTAATCAACTAATTCCAACTCGTAATATTGATTATACCACCATTACTTATCACTTACTTACAGTTATTAACAGGGAATTATTGAGTATGCAGGTGCTGTGCTGTCTACAGCTGGACAGCCAGATCCCATATTTTCATGCATCTGTGCCAAAGAGCATTAAATGAAACCAATAAAATCATTTGTTATCAAGACACTTTTCAGTTGATCTATCTGGTTAATGAGTCGCTCATTCTTGCTCACTCTCATTGTCTTTGGGTGATGGTTGGTGAAGAGCAAATTTTAGTGTGGTTGTTGACATTAACAATCTGTTTGCTCTCCCACACAACGTAGCTTTGGCCGCTATGAAGGAATTGTCTCAAAGGGTGTCATGACGTGTTTTGGTTTGAACAGAGGTTGACTATTTCTAAGTCAATTTTTATTGATACCACATGCAAACAAATAGATCAAAACTGAAGAGTAGTTAACCCTCTCACTCCCAAGAGTGCCATGTGGCGCAAAATACCATTACATGCTCAATATTTTGTCAGTTATCAAATTTGGACCACAAAAAGGTCTTGGACAGATTTGTCATTTGAAAGCATAAAATCATACCCCCCCCCCCCCCCCCCTAAATGAGACTTGATTAACCACCCCTACAAATTGTGCAACTTTTTCCTCCTAGACTTTTAAGGTCAAGTTAATATCTGGCAATAACCCACACATTAAGAGCTGCATATTAAGCTATAGTTTAGGGTTATACTTCAACTATACAAGGAGTGAAATATTTTTTAACGTTTTTTGTTTTGAATGCTTTTCAATTCAAACTGAGGCCTCCTCTATGGCTGTTAGTATGATTTATGGTATCCCACAAATAATATCTTTCAAACAGTATACTATTTGTGGTTCTTGGGTCTATGGTTAAATTTTTACAAAATATGTGGTTTTCCCCACAGGGGTGAAAGGGTTGAACAAAACTACGGTAACTTTGGGACACTGAATTGGCGGCACTTCAAATACTGTAAATCCTCGAATTAGAGCCTGGGGCGCTTATTTCAAATTTAGGGGAAGACAGGGGAGCACTTATTCGAGGGAGCGGGGTGGCGCTTATTTAATTTTTCCCAAATCGTGGCCTGACGTCATTTTTTTTAATACATCATCTGCGCATAACAACAGTGGCTGTTTATTGATATACAAAGCTGATCCTAAAGTTTAAATCGTGGCACCATAAGTACTTAGCTCAACGTGTTTACAAACTGAAACAATGTACAAACAAATATAATACTACATGACAAAAACTATACATCCTTTGTTGTCTCATTACTTGTCCACAAAATGGGGGGGGAGGGAAGGGGGCGCTTATTTTAATTATTGGCCGATAGGAGGGGCACTTATTCGAAGGGGGCATTTATTCAAGGGGGGAGGGGGCGCTAATTCGAGGTTTTACAGTATTGGTATTTGAAGGTTTGTCTTCTAATACACAAGGAATTGTGTATTGTGAACTGCATAGCTGTTGATGAGATTAGCACACTGACAATAGAAGAGAAAATCTGAAAATGTGACTGATGGGCTAGCATTTACATTTCTGAAGTGTTTGGAAGAAGGCATAGTGTTTTGCACCAGCCATTTGAATCTTTAAACTTTACAAGTTTAACACATTTCTGCTCACAAATACACAGATACAAAACATGGTTTTCCATGTTTTACTTGGATTCAGCCAATGTGCAATGTCTAATCTGTATAATTGTAATTCTGGGAACACTCCCATTGTTGATACAAACTGAGCTAGATTAAAGTATGTGACAGTTAGAATCATCTATTTCTCTGACACTGATGAACCCCACTTGTGTCCCATACTGTTCTCCATCCCGTCGATATGAGAAGAACCTTTGCTGTGGGTCACACTTGGTACATTGGGTTGGGTGTCGAGATTTTGATGTTTCATCCATCTCACTGAAAGGAATAACATTGATTGATAAAATATCTGGATTGGCTCAATGTGCTGTTAACCCAGTCTTTCATTCTCAGGGTGGCAGCAACTGAAACTGAACTCTGCCACAGGATATTGTTTTGACAAGGATTAAGTAACTGGGGGACTTAAGGGCTGATTCTTGCACAGTTCCTTTGCATTTCTTCTAAAAGATTAAAGAATACCCCCAACCCCCATTACCTTGTTCCATCGTCGATGCTCTTTGGAATCACCCCTTTCTTCTCAAGTTGCAGCCTGATTGAAAGGCGTAGATCTATAAATGGGCGGGGCTTCCCTTCTCTCTGCACCACAACACTGTCACCAAAAGCTGTAGTAAACTTTTCAGCCACATCTTCACCAACCTCAAAACAGCATGGGCCAATTGACGGTCCAATGGTAACTACAATATTTTTTACTTTACACTCAAATCTTGTTAGCATCACATCAATGACAGCAGCATCAATCATGTCCAGTGTCCCACGCCAACCCGAATGAGCAGCACCACAAACCTGAAAACAACAACAAAACAGTGGAAATGATCTGCTTCCTATGAGTAAAGAGCCACTCACATGTCAAGCGTGTATTATGCCCAATGACCTCTACTGGTGTCATCTTGGTGGCCAATTGGATGCCAATTACCAGTCAATTTAGTAGATAGATAGATACAATGCTTTTAAATAGAAAACTCCCAAGGAAACATTAATGAATACGTGGGAAAAGCAGTTAAAAAACTGGATGTTCTTGGTTGACAGATTCTTCGAGTGGCCATTTAGCGTGTAAAAGCTTCATGTAGTATGCAAGCAATTAATATAGGCAAGTCTACAGTTAGGGAAATAATAGTCCCACAGCAGTCTAAGCCCATGCTGTAGGATCTTATCCCAGTTTCTGTATCATGAAGACCAGGACTATTGCCCCACCCCCCTAGAAGGGATGCCTGTCTATCATTTATTGCTGGTACCCACTGAGACGTCTGGTTGGAGCGAGCTGATACTGTGATATGTTAAGTGTCCTGCCCAAGAACACAATACAGTAACTGGTCAGTGTTCTAACCCATGTACCTTGACTGGGCCATTTTGCCACCATACTGGCATGATGCAACAACATTTTTACCTCAGATGAAATCTCCTGGTTACATGCCATGTGTTTTCTTGGGCATCTAGATTTACAAGTTAGTCAACTCCACTTTTCCAATAAATTAGGTATGAGATGTTTTTGAACCATGGAAGACAACTGGACAGGAAGCTGATGTTCTTATTTTTGGTGCGCTTCCACACCTCCGAATGATTTTGGACAGCTCTCATTTTAGCACCTGGGGAACTGGATAGTCATAAGTATTATGTCTACGCACCAAAGAATTAAACTCATCGCAAATAGATGAGCTTGGGAACTGGTGCCTTTAAGGTTAGCAGGGTGCCAAAGCCATAAGCCGCTAGGAGGTATTCATGGCAACCCTGGAAAGCAGGAACCACCCAATGAGCGTCCGCTAACTGGCACTGTCACACTGAAAGAAATTCAGTGGAATCTACTTACCTGGGGAATACTTACCCTGACCAAGAACAAAACGGAAGGGAGGAGAGGGTGCAAGAATCCGCAATGATTCGTGAGCAAAGCAGTGCAACTGATCCGCAACAATCAGCAGAATACACTACAACAATATTATGCAATGAACCATAAACCCCTGCAAAACCCCTGAAGGCCGCCCCACAGGTCACGTACTCCCAAACGCGGAAACCGCTGGCTGCATAAGCTCATATTTAACTTGCCTAAATGATATTAGCTGGATGGGCACACTAGCTGGCTGCATTAGCTCGAGTTTAACCTTGCCTAAATGATATTTAGCCACATGAAAATGTTCAAATTTATGTGTGTGATTTGAAAGTGCCCGTGCTTAAGCTTCTTTTTACCTTTTTCACTGGATCACAGAACAAGACTGTTGCGCAGTCCGCACCTGGTGCTGCTATGGTCACCTGTCGTTTATCAGTAACTAAGGCATCATAACTGTCTGGTTGTGGATCACCCACCACCCACACATCAGCTCCGTGGACACACCTGGCCATTTGAAATTTTTCTGCCTCAAATCGAGCAGTGAGAGCTAATCTGCGGCGATTTTCCTGCACATTGATCTCCGGATCTCGTCGCTTGTCACTGTATTTCAAGTTAAGTGACGACAATGTTTTGTATGTTGAGACTCCTCCATGCCGTGTTGTGAAACCATGATTAAACAGGGTTGTTGGGACCAGTGTTGACTGCAAAATTTCCACCATCTTGCCATCAGGTAATGTGATTTTTGGCATGATTATTTTGATGTGCTCATCTATAAGTGGAAAATACTTTTCTTCTCTGTCTTCTCTGTACTTCCTTTCCTCATCATCCATATCGTGGGTGCATTCATAAAACTTCACATTGTAAACATCAGGTGAGTAAAGCTGAAAGTCAAAAGAAGTTAAAATTTTTTTATCAGCTTTTTTGGGAAACCTTGCTTTAATCATGTAGCCACCTTTTGGTAATAAACATTTTACTTGTACCTGATGTGACAATGAAGCATATCTACTGTTGATGAAAATGGTGGAAGAATTCTGAGTTGAGCTTTATAAAATCACTTTGTCAGAGCAAATGTGTTAGTCAAGACATCTTGTAAAATCTTTTGAAAAGAATAAGTAAATGCAAGAGACTCCACTAAGAAATTGTAAGGAAAACCACCCTACATCACCTCTTAAGTCTGCTTTGAAAGATGTGCTATCTACTCAATTGATCTCGATGCTCTGCTGAGTTCGAGGCACCTACATAAAAGGAAGCATTGTTGCAGAATTGTCACTTTCCCAATTTTTTCTCCTTGGTACTCAAATAGAAAAATCTTTCCTCAGGAGCAAAAGATTTCTAAAAAACATCTGAAATTATGTTTATCTTAAAAACAATTTTCTTCTGCAACAAAAATGATAATGTGTGTATGTAGTAATGGAGAAATATTTAGGAAAACAAAGTTTCCTTATTTCTGTGGGCCTTAAGTTATTTAAGGCTATGAAGATTGTAGTCCTTGATCAAGCTGAAGGGAAATTTCAGTACAGCCTTACACCACACCTTCTCAAAAAATTTCTTTGCCCTCTCCATATGCAGCTCTGTTGTGACAACATGGACATTACTGGCCTCAAATTCATCTATAATGATGCGACTGTAATAGGCATTTTCTGCAGTGCTGCTTGCTTTTTCCTCCTTGATGATGTGTTCTGGGTCAATAAGGTTGTTATCAACTGCATATTTCTCCATAGCACTGGCTTCTGTCACAACCTGCTGAAGTTAATTCCAATATTACACATATCAATACTAATCTATGGGAGTGGTCGAGTCTAAATACCCCAGACACATTAATAAAGGTTTTTGTCGTTGTTGTTGTTGTTGTTGTCATTTGGGCATGCTCTGACGTTTTCAAGATTTTCAGACTAGGTTATAAAATTCTGAGGCAATCTTGTAGAAGACACCAAAAAATTTTACTAAGGAAAACACTCAGCTCAATCCAGAGTCTAGCATATTAACCATTAGGCAATAGCTGTTCCATCCACATCAAAATTTAAATTAAAAGCAAGGGAAGTGGGAAATTCTGCTTGCCTTCCCCCTCCCCTACTCAACCTCCTGTTTTAACAACTTTTTGAAAAGTGCCTGGAGAACAATAGACACCAAATAAGAATTGATGGAATCACTATCACCAGATTTGGCAATATAGGATAATATGGACAGGGCAGTTGTTGTCTTATTGGTTTTTTGTTCAATTCACAAAATAAATTTAACAAATTGACGTCAATTTTTTATGCGTCTGTCCTCTTATTGATGATAAATTGTGTCATAACATTGTGAAAGTGGCTGTGGAACCACAAGCCGCTGGTGAGTGGTTCTGCAGTAAACTTTGACAATGTTATGGCAAAATTTATCGTCAATAAGAGGACAGACGCATAAAAAACTGACGTCAATTTATTTTTTACAATAACAAGCCCCAAAATGGTCAGATGCTGGCAATAAATGAGGGAAAAAGATGCCGTAAACCTGCTGTAAACAGAGATAAGTAAATTTTATTTAAAATGACGGGCACATTTTCAATAGCATTTCTCGCTAATTTTTGATTAGCTACTTAAAAAAGTCCATAAAATCTCATTAGTTAAAAAGTTGAGAGTTTGACAGCTGAAAGTTGAACTTGAAAGCTTTCATAAATTAAAATTTCATCTGTTTGTACTCTTATTGATGATAAAAATGAGCCAATCAGCACACAAGAAATTAGACAATTATTGTAAAAATGGGTTATTGAACAAGCATGAGGTCAAGATGGCTGGATATTTACCCATTTTTGCCCCAGAGGCTGCACTCCTTTTAATCAGCACCAAGAATCGCAACCTCTGGGCTGTTCCAACACGGGAAGTCTGTGATACTTCTAGGAGCAATATCAGTGAGACAGTCGCAATTCCTGGTGCTGACCAAAAGGAGCGCGGCCTCTGGGGATGAGAATGGATATTGGCCATGTTCTTTTTGTTCATGTTTATGGACTAAGATGGAGTTGAAGTCCATAAACATGCAAAAAAATGAATGAGGCCAATATCTGGCCATCTTGACCAAACAAGCTTGGTCAATAACTTAAGGATTTATTATATGGAATAAGAGCGCTACTGGTATTTTCTTGAGAGACCCTGAGCAGGTAAGATATAGTGTCATCTTGTCTGCTCGGGTAGCCAATTACAGTGCAGGGTCTGGTTCATCTTGCCTGCTCACGGAGCAAGCCATATAATAAGAAGCTATACGGCACCACCATCAATGATACCAAAAAAGGAAGGAATGATTCAAAAAGTAATTGGTACATTTTGGACAGCTGTCAATTACCTGATCTGGTGCCTGATATCCAGTTACAATGACACGACAATCAATGTTCTGTTGTTTTAATGATGTGTACAGCTCAGCAGCCCGTTTGACTCTGGATTTCATCATTTCAGTTGGGGATCCATCTTCATTCGTGCGACAACCAAGAACAACAACTACATCGGTGGGATTATCAGCTTGTGCCATGTTCCCTGGAAATTTAACCGGAAAATGCAAATTAACATAAATTAAGTCAATTCCAAGGGGCTTTTGCACTTTATGTGAAGGCGCAGTGGCCTTGTGGTTAGTGCGCTCATCTCTCAATCAAGCTGTCTGGGTTTGAACCCTGGCCAGGGACATTGTGTTGTGTTCCTGGGTGAGACACTTCACTCTCACAGTGCTTCTCTCCACCCAGGTGCATAAATGGGTACTGGCTGATTTAATGCGGGGGGTGGGTGGGGGAAGTTACCCTGCAATGGACCAGCATCCCATTCAGGGGGGAGTAGAATACTCCTAGCTGCTTATTTCTACAGAAACCAGGATAAGCTCCAGCATGATGGGCCACTTGGCTCATATGCAGAGTTAACGTACCTTTACCTACCTTTGCACTCCATAATAACTTAGGTTTGTGAGACTATTGACAATTTATTATTTAGTTTGCCAGATGGAAAGCCTCTTTATGATTCATTTCACCCCTAGCAAAAACGTGCCAGTAGTCACCCACATTTACACACCTGGCTGGAGAGAGGCGCTGTTAGTAAAGGATGGTCATCTCCAACCATCCTCAACTTGTCTCTAGACGAACTACACTTCACTATTTATAGATGTGCAAGCTATTGCAAATGATATACAAATATAAGTGTCAATTTAAGGGGCTCATTAGCTGCTAATTACAATGATAATATATTCAATTAATACATGATAGCGTGATACCTGGAGGGATTCACACCCTTATAGATATCGCAAAGATTACCGAAGGGATCACGGAATTCAGGGTATTTATGATATTACCTGAATCATACACTCCTCAAACTGTGTGCACGGCGCTGGGATAGGTAATGTCAAGTGAAATGTCAACCACCAGGGACAAAGATTGCACTGTAAAGAAACGATCGAACAATACGATTAAGTTTTGTGTAAACACGACTGACACTGCGCGTCAAATTCCTTGAACGCTATCTTTCATGCGAACGCCAATTAACGGAGCTAGCAACTGTGAATGTTATGAGACCGCGGCATTCTCCTGCCCACACGGAACTGAAAATGATGAAGACTTGTCTTACCTGCTGTGAACTTTCTGCTTAAATAGAAACAGCTCAATCGTGCTAAATCCAAGAGCTAATGCTTGCGTTTTAAATCTGTTACGTTCTGGAGCGGAAGTGGTCGGGAGGGCAATTATAAGCCTGGGAACGGGTGGCTCACTCACGCACACCACGCCTCTGCTTAGAATTTTATAAAGCGTTAGGAAATCCATGATTTTAGGAAGATCAAGTCACTTACCCACCTTAATTAGATCCCTTTTAACAATCCATTTTTATTCTCAATCATCTGTGTTGCACCTTTGAGAAAGTAGACAGCGTTATTTCCGTTCATGATCAGCTGGGCAAGATTGCGTGACTTAGAAGCCTTCTGTACTTTTGTGATCGTGACAGATTTGAGCATAAGAAAAAGAGACACGATAATTAGTTTTGAGCAAAATAATAGCAAAAAGACATATAGGGAAATAACGCGACTGTTACAAGACTTGTAATGGTAACATGAAAAATAACAGTAACAAAAGACAATAGAGATCGTTGCAGTTTCACGATATGTGAGCAACTAAGAAACAAGTCTGAAGAAAAAATCAATCACTGAACTGAGCTATCAAGCCAACCGAGAAATGGTCATGTCGTGCGTTCTTAATATACCCGTTAATTGTGAAGATATGAAAGAGAATATATGAAACACAGTCATGACATAGTCAACATTCCCCCGTGCATTTGACATGTGGGGTAGGATTTTTACGTCCGTGGTTAGTTATTTTTATTATTTATTTCCACATATTTGCTTTCCATCGATATGATAACTTTGAGGGAGGGTAGGGCTAAGAAGGGAGTTGAAAAAGTTGCCACAAGATCGGGTGTGTGCAAAGCAATGGGTAAGATCTAGAGTCAATGTGGGGGATATGGATGTCTGAGGGTTAACCCTTACAATTAATAAGAACCAACCACTGTCGAGACAGTGATATTTAGGCTGACCCGAGCACTATTAAGGCTAACCGGAACGATATTTTGCCATTTCTCGTTTTAGTTAGTGCGACAAGTTCAAGTGCTAAGGATTTCAACCGTTTCTCTCAAAGTGATACTCCAGCGTATGTGAGAGAGGTCGGTAAGTGGGCAGAGAAGGTTAACGCAAACGCCCTTTGGGCAAAAGAGCGTCTGCATAGGTTTGGCAATTGGCATACATATAATTCTCGATCTTTGGATAATGAAAATCAAGACTTTTCATTGGCATAGCCATCATGAAATCAAAAGCCATGATTCCTATTCGTTCCCAGTTTCTTTCGGTCACGGAAATTTTACATAGGAACTCGCGGGAAATCCATTGCACCAAAAATTCTGGAAATTTCGAAACGGGGGTAAATGGTACTGAAATTTTCTGGAAAGGTGTCCGCAAAATCTGAAAATTGTCGAACTTCTGAAATACGAACCATTCAACCGAAAATTCCAGAAATTACGGGAGGAAAATCGAATGGAACGGAATTTCCTCTCTGTAAATGTTTAATTCATTGGGCTCAAACTCCTTGGGTCATAAATCATGCTATACCCTTCCAATATTTAGAATAGATATTTTAGTAGCTCGATCAGAAATTGGCTCGGTTTCACTTAATTTAGGCAAATATTGTAAACAAGGCTTTCCTTTTTCTTCCACTCCAAAGACCGGTTTTTACTCGAGTCCCACTCCCTCAAAAACAAAACAACCAAAACAACCCCAAGCCTGAACTGCTCAGGAAAAAAGGAAATGGGTAGGTGCACTAGACTCTGGATCAACTGGTCAACTGCAGTCCAAGTTTCAAGCCCTAGCCCTCATGTCATTGTGTTCTTGGACAATACTAATTACTCTCACAGTGGCTCACCCCACCCAGGTGTAAGAAAGGCTACCAACAATTTAAAAAATTTTGGTGGAGAATAACCCTACAATGGACTAGCATCCCACACCGGAGATCAGCGTTTAAAAAGTAGGTCAACCCTAATCCAGCAGTAGTGTTACTACTATTCATGATTAGCTGAGCCCAGATTCAGAAAACTGCACTTCAAATAGCTTTAATGAGTTCTCTATTTATTTTGAAAACTATCCTGTAATTTGATTAGTCACTGAACAGAAAGTCTGCACCTAGCTAGGTAATTTAGTGCCACAAGAAGCAAAAGCACATCACAAAACAAAAACATTTAACTTCAGTTTTTTTCAGCCAATTCCCATTGACTATATAATTCAAAATTTTAACAAAAATGCTCTGCTTTTTTACACAATCTATTTGCCTGCTGAGATTACGTGTTTCTGGTTGCAGCAGTTGTACAAGAAGGATTGCAGTCTCCTAGAGGTTGCTGGAAAACTACAGATGGCATTACTCTAACAAAGTATTTGAGAGACAGATAATTATTGTTTCGTGAGGGCAAAATTCCTGTCTGTGATGATTGACCAAGATTGCAATGTCAGCCACAAAAGTTGCTTAGCAACAGCAAGTCTCCTAACTGCACTATACTAGAGTGCAAATGTTTGTAGTGAGCATGAGAATCAGAAACTAGTTGATCAAAAACTGTCCTTATTTCCCCAAAAGGAGGCGGGGAAGTAGATCATACAAGCAATGCAAACGACATTGAAAGCAACAGAAATCTGAAAGTTCTATCTGAGTTGAATTAATAACCTATCTTGTTTTTTGTTGTCATGGCTACTGAGTCATTCATTTTGAAAACTGGACTGCACTTGCACCTTTCCATATGGGAACAGTTCATAACGGGACTCTAACTAAAGTAGAAACAACAATGCACTCCTATCCATAAATGGATGGCCCGAGTCCAGTAGGAAATGATAAAAGAGAAAGAACTGTTGCAGTTATGGCACAACCATGTGAAAATATGGGTCATCATATTTTTAAGGGGTTCATGCAACTCGACCAATATTCACACACAGACATACTGGTTGGTAGCATTTAAGGTAAAACTCTTGATGGATATTTAAAGATTTTTAATATCTTCTGATATTTCCTCCTCATCAGGGTTGTCATCATCACCATCAACCTCGGCATTTTCTCTTTCTAATCTTTCCATCTGCTTGGCAAGTTCAGCTTCATCACTCTCTGTGACCACCTTGGGCTAGAAAAAATAAAGGAAAAAAATGTGCTAAAGGTACAGCCAATATTCTATCAACTTGGAGGTTAGTTAGTGGTCTTTTTGCTGGGAGAGGGGATCACATATCATTGTGATGAGAGAGAAGAGCTAAGTCACTACCATGGATGCTCCATTCAACTAAAAATTTTTGAAAATTTCAAAATGGTGACAAATGGACCTGAAACTTCCTGGGGAAATTTTCAGAAGGTAAAAAAATTATCAAATTTCCAAAGAGTAAACCATTCCAAAATGGTACCATTCGAAAATTGTGTGAGGAGAATCAAATGAAATGGAAATTCTTGGTAAGAAATTTTTGACAATTTGGGTATACCTCACGAGGTAGTCCTCTTTTCTGGAAATTCCAGAAAATGCTGCTCCATTCATCACTGGAAAGTGCCCCTCGTGTAGATAAGGGAAAGGTGGCACGCTAAATTGGTTTGATGAATTTCAGTTTCCATTTTGCACAATTTTTGCCCTGTTTTCAGCAGGAGAGAAAAATCTGAAAAGTAACTACTAACTAAACTTGTTGTCACTATTATAGTTGGGTATCATTTGCTTACTTCTAAACTGCACTGTAAGTTTACATCCAATTTAAATCTTGAAACTTGCCAAGAATATTAAAATTTGGACAAAACTGCAGAATTTAAAATGATATTGCGAGTTGTTAGGAACTTACAGCAGCCTTTTCATTAAAATCTCCTTTATATTTCTTGATGGTGGTTCTAATGGCATCTACAGCATTTGTCAAACCCTTGAGTCCATCATCACGATCCAAGGTGGTTGTCGTTATCACATACAGTGGAGCAGCTATCAAATTTATCTGAAAAACAAAATCACATAAGATTCCACATCGTCAATATTGTCAGAAAGTATTTCTCATAATATCACTACATCAAGACAATATTTCTAGTTAATAATATTCTTTTTTTTTTTCTTCAGCTTCTCAACAGTCTGGAATCTTAAATCCTTGAATCTGATTGGCTGATCGCACCCTCCAGTGGTCTGGATTTCCCATCCAGGCCCCGATTAGAAATCATTCCAAAGTTTCCAATTTTTGCAACTTTTCAAGCTTTTTGTTATGCCGAAAAACAATGTAAAATGTAAACATTTAACACAGAGTCAAACAGTTATGGATTCCAATAGCTTTTTGTACTTGAAAAGTCAAATTCATTCATATGCCAGATTTGAACTGGACCGCTTTAATTAAAATTCAACACAAAAGTTGCTTTCAAAGCAATACCATAGAGAAAAATAACCATGTTATTTGCTCGCCCTGGTGAATGGGTATTGGGGAAAACTCTGCCCTCAGTCTTGAGTATGGCCCGAGGCCACACGTATTTAAGACCTTGGGCACAGTTTTAAGCAACATGGACCTCCTGGCCAGCAGGTAACACATATTTCTTCTTGCCAAATGCTTAGGATGAACAAAACAAAAGAAATTGTTCTCCCTGGTTGATGCGTGACGCTTCAAACGATATAAAGGTTCAAAAGAAAATATAAATTGAAAAAAGTTAACATAGAAAATTGTTAGTGTCATCCTAGTGTAGATCCTACAGATCTATGCTTACCTTGATAGGAACATCTTCCGAGGAGCACTTAAGTCCCTCTAGCAGTGAATCCTTCACAGCATCAATGCCTTCATAAGCATAACACGACACTTCGATATCAGCACGGATCTTAACAGCTTGTGGCGTGAGTCTTCTCATGATGTTAGAAAGCAGAGTGGATTTGGTTTTCTCATCAAGATTCAATTCATCTAGCACAGCTGGATCTCTGAAATATTGAACAATAACAAGTTAAGTCACAATGTTGTGAAGTTGGCAGCTTCATAGTTGCAGTAGGCAGCTGATTTTGCCATGTTCTTTTAAAGAATCAGATGACTAACTCAGTAGAGTAAACAGTTGAGACCATCAAGGAAATGAAGATTTTTGCTGGCAGTCAACTACTTTCAACAATCCCAAGGTTAAAGATTTTTTTTTCTCAACTATGCAAATGGCTCCCTTGAAAGAAACTGCATTTGTTACTGTATTGCAAAGCAAAGAGTTATTATAGAAAATGATATTTGTGCCACCAATCAGATGTGTGTTGAACAAATTTATGGTAAATTTTAATAATTATTATTATCCTTGCCCTATGATCTACCACCTGATTGGTCGTAGTACATTTGACAAATTTACACTCATTAGATGCAGTGGAACCCTGTTGATCCGGTCACCAACAGGCCACAAAAAATTTGATCGAATTAATGGGGTGGCCATATTGAAGGGTCCTTTAAATAAGAAAATGACTGACTAAGCTTTTGTTCAGACCAGAACAAAGTGGCCGTAATAACGAGGTGGCCGCAATGACGTGGTGGCCATAATGTGGGGTTCCACTGTAAACACCGTAATTTTCTTGATAAATCTCTTAAATTTCTCACCCCACTGCTAATTTGAACACATCAAATGAACTCCCAGGTGACTTGTACTTTTCATCAAAGTACCAGGCAGTCTTCTCATACAGTTCTTCCAACTGTGTGTCTGTTTCATATCCCAAGATCTCAGCACAGTGTCTCAAAATACTGTACACCTGAAGAAATAGATAAAGACAGAATAAGTTATGAAAGATCAAATGTTTCAAGACCGGGTGAGTGACAATTGCAGGAGTAGCTCCAGCAACAGTGGAGGCCCAGTGACCTCATGGTTAGTGCGTTCACCTCCAGATTGAGTGGTCTGGGTCCGAGCCCTGGCTGGGGACGTTGTGATGCGTTCTTGGGCAAGACACTTCACTTTCACAGTGCCTCTCTCTCCACCCAGGTGTATAAATGGGTACCAGCAAGCTTTATGCCGTTATGCCGGAGGGAAACCCTGCAATGGACTAGCATCCCATCCAGGGGGGAGTAGAAATACTGCTGGTCACTTCATGCTACTGATACTGCAATAAACACCAGCCTGATAGACCACTTGGCTTGCAAACAGACTTAATCAGTTAGCTCCAGCAACAGAGCAGATTATTGTTTATTATGTCAAAAGTAAGTTTTAAACAACATTTTCCAGTAACTGCATTCTAATTACTTCACACTGAATACAAGGGTCACAACTTGAACTTATGACTCTAGGTCTGGACTGTTATTTTCATCAACCTATGGTGCACAATCCCTTTAAACATGTACTCCCCCCACCTCACTACCCCTCATAAGAAGTTACAGTGAACATTTTCTCCAGTGTCATAAGAATATTAAAAACCCTTATTCAAATTATTGATTTCATAAAAAATAATAATGGCATATTTACAGTTTTTGCTTTTGTATATTTTTCTTCACATTTCTTGATTTCCTCTGGTGACACTCTTCTTTTCGACAAGTCAATGTATCCTGCCAAGAATTGAATAAATTATTTAAAAGTCAGGCTGATAAATGAGCTATTCTAACTGATACATACATTTTTCAGAACTGTACAGTAAAACACATCGGAGGGATAATTTAACCTTATCTTTAGCATCACCATAATTTGATAACATGTACATGTATAAATTAATATTTCCAGCCTTAGCTTTATTCCTTAAAATTTTAAGAGGATAGCTACCATAAGGGTACATTCCTTTAAGTTGATCTGGACCTGGATCAGTGATCCAAGATCATTCAGATTATGGTATATCACAGGAAGTGATGAATCCACTCTGGTCACGAATCATCAGTTCCTTTGATGTGCCATAATCTGAATGATGTTAGATCACTGATTGTAAGTGCCCCTATAGCACGAGTTTAAATCCCTTATTTGATTTGGTTTAATCTTTAAAGTCACACTAGGTGGCTCATCACGCGTTCTTAAGTTGTCTCACGTTTCCATACCGAACGCATGTTGCACTAGACATCTATTGTGTAATTCAATATAATTTAGGAAAAAAGGACCTTTGATCAGTTTTCACAAGCACTCGTGCTCCGAAGGAAAGAAATTACTTCTTATTGCCTGTTAGTCATACCTAAGGAAGGAAAGGTTTTATTGATGTCAACTCTCGCCAGATCCGGCAATAATGTAAGTCTGATTTACCTGGAATATTTCTGAAGCTATTTGCTTGTCCCTAATTTTGTAAATCAATTGTTTTTAGTTTCACGATACGATACAACAATACAGAAGGCGTTCCTAAAGAAGTTTGGTGTGAAATACGTTGTGTCTATTGATGGATTTTGTGCGGTCCAGCTAGCGGTGGACAAGTGCCGCTATACTGATCCTGATCCAAATCATCCCAAAGGAATGCACCCTAAATCAGCTGTTATGGCTGAAAAGACCTCCAACCATGTTTTGATTAAACTTAAATAAACAGAGTGGATACAGCATAATCTTGTGGTAAGGGTACTGTACTGCAAGTAAAAAATTAAATCCTCAAATGTTCAAATCCTCCTTGCTGCAACTGGATGGATTGTCTTGAGAGCTCCACCATGCTTTGTAAATACATGTGGAGACCCAACCAGTCAGTCCCTGACCATCTGGAATTTTCATACAAGCTTAAATTTTGTCCCATTTATTTATTTATTTAGTTTATTTATTGTCTCCAATTAACAGGGGTTCTACATACCGCTAAAATGAAGTGGCTTTTGTAGTAATTTCAAAGGCCAATAATGTTCACACTGGTTTTTTGCTATGGCTCAGAAAAAACTGGTCCCTTTGACCCCTTTCACCCGTGCTAAGTTCATATAAACTAAGTAGCAACTGCATCTTAGCCGTATCAACCGTGTAATAAGTTTATGATGTTATCGATTCTTTACGTGTACGCTTAGCAATACGCATGCCCCAACGAATCAAAATGGCGGCAGCATAATTTATGAATCATGGTTTTTAGCAAAAACATCCACAAACCTTTGTCTTTATCTACACGAATTACCACCACACATTCGTTCCTTCCAACCCTGATCAGTTTGTTGATTGAACGAATACGTCTTCTTGACAATTCGCTCAGAAGTATCATTCCCTCGATGTTGTTGTATTCTAACAAATTCACGTAAGCCCCCATCTCGGCGATGCTTCGCACGTTCACCATAACGACATCGTCAATTTCTGGGTACTTGTGTTTGTAAAATCTACAGCCGATTGGCATTTTGACGACGATAGAAACAGAGAAGATATACAGTTACTTCAGAAATCCACCATGTGCAAAAAACTGATGCAATCGAGTGACCGCTGACTAATTTGTCAGCAGCCGGCTCATTCGCTTTAGTTCCATTTGAATAACAGTCATGTAAGCAAACTTGACATGTCTTTCTCAAGAAACTGATCGAGACACACTAGGCAATCTTTAATTTCACTGAAAACTGAATCACTGGATAATGCAATTTAAGAGTTTTCATTGGCTTAGCCATCATGGGTTATGAGCCATTATACCATGTTCTACAAAATTAATATGGCAAGCGTTCGCGTAATTATTGGGGGGCGTTTTATTTTTATTTTATTTTGGTTGTCTATCTTTTGCGGGCGTTTTTAATAAAACAGTTATCCCACTCGCGCTTGTTGGATATATAGAGGATATTACATGCCCGCGCGTGGATACGAATTTTATCTTCGAGTGTTCAACTCGATATCTCACGAGTTCGCTGCGCTCACTCGTGAGATATTGAGTTGGACACGAGAAGATAAAATTCGTATCCACAAGCGGGCAAGTAATATTCTGTTTATTTTGTTAACATACTAATGACGACGTTTTTGACGATTTCCGAACATTTCCGACCACTTTCCGAAGATTTTCCAAAATTGTTCCGAAGGCCAGACGAACACTTCCGAACATTTCCGAACATTTCCCGAAGCTTGTCGAAGACGACCGAAGAAGATCCGAAGATGTTTTGATCATACATCAACAAATTTAAGTGTAGTTAAAGGGACAAAAGAAAAATGTTATCAAAAAGGAATGATATCTTCACAGTGTGAAGGATAAAAATAGTATCTTCACTGCGCGCGATGAAGATATGATTTTTTAGTAAAAGGAAAAATCCTGGTATTTCACTGGTGTTTATATAATAAGAGATGTTTATAACCAACTCGGCGCTGGCTATCTATCATCTCATATTCAATGCGCGCTCGTGGAATAATTGGGAAATACTCGAGTATAACAGAGCAGTTTCGATGCGACAAATACAAAAAAAAAGTAAAAAGAAAAGAAAAACAATGCTAACCTCGGTGGATTTTAATTAAAGGCCTAACAATGATTAGTAAACATCACTTTATTTAATAAATGATGCTTTTATCAATAGATTGTTTTAGTATATTGATTCTGCAACCTTTTTTATGCATGTATAATTTCTGATTCAATTCTTGTAACAATTTAAGCTTGAGCCAGAACATATTTCAACTCATGGACGGAATCGTTGGCAACCGAGGGCACTTTTTCCCCTCGACCATTTTTAGTGAAACTGCATTTTAAAAACAGCTCACTGAAATCAAATAAACCCTTTTTATTGTAGTTATTTGCAGCTTAGGCAGAACAAGCACTACTTTTAGTGGGTTCTTGACATTTCTTATAATGATTTCCTTAAAAAAATTTCTCTGCTAATTGATTTGGCAGGTGTTAAGAAAAATGGACAATATATTCTCTCAACTGTATTTTAAACTTGCTTTGTATGTGCTTTTAAGGACGAGTTAGGGGAATCGATCATTTCATCATTTGAGTTTTGCTGTACGAAGTAAATTCATTAGCACACTCGCTTAAGAAATAACAGATTTATGAATGAGGCAATCCTTTATTGTACATCATGATAACAGATGATAACACATAGGTTATGAAAGTTTTTTTGTAATAACTTAGGAGATGACAGAATCGAAGCTGTCCTTCATCCGGGCCTTCATAAAGGCTTCGCACAATAATGACAGCCACAGGCTCCAAACCTTTTAGCCTTCTTTGTTGTGTAATGTCAACAAAACTTTGCCAAAGGGATGTTAAATTTTACAAGCTGCATCAGTTATTTTAACCTTTTGCGTGGATGAAAAGGAAACAGTAGGACTAGTGGGATTAACCTAACTCGACCAGATACATCTTTGGTGCAAACAAAAGACGTTTAGCTAAAGGGTAAGTGTTGTTTCAATATGTTTCTTATCCTTTTATAAACTATATTTCGGTGGGGTTAATTAAAACCCTTTTACCTGGCTTTTTAATATGTAAAAAATTCTCACGAACTGGCGATCATGTGGAACACACGTCAGTAATGACAGCTACAGGCTCCAAAACTGCTAGCCTTCTTTGTTGTGTAATGTCAACAAAGCTTTGCCAAAGGGATGTTAAACTATACAACCTACATCGGTTGTTTTAACTTTTTGTGTGGATGAAAAAGAAACGGTACAGTAGGCTTAACCTCCATTGACCAAACACACCTTCGTTGCGTAAGACGTTTAGCTTAAGGGTAAGTATTGCTTCAGTATGTTTCTCGTCCTTTTATAAACTATATTAAAATGAGTTAAATTAATTAAAACCCTTTTATGTGGCATTTTAACGTATAAAATTTTGTCACGAATTGGCAATCGTGTTGGACGTACGCTCAGACAAGTTTTTATTGTAAACACTAGCTCCAGGCTGCTGAAAGTCTTTCTGCGACGAAATCCTTATGGGCACTTTGTATTCTTTCATGGCTTGTCATTCCATTTCACGATCACAACAAAACGAGCTTTAAAAAAACAAACACTCGAGATGGTGTTTTGTTGGTAGATTAAACTTTAATTTAGGAACGAAACACGGTCTGATCTGGAGATAACTTTTAGATGAGGTGGCCTCGAATATCCAGTGGCTTTGTTCTCCTCAATAATTTTTATTAAGAATTAACACTCTTTTTAATTTTTCGTTTGCTTCAGTTAGCTTTCGTGTCTGCCATTAAAGCGATGAACGAGGCAGAACTTAAAGCCAAGAATGTCAGCCACGCCTTGGAAAAAGGACAGGATCCCCTCGGACGCTCTCCATTACAACTTGGTATCGAGGTAACGATCGCAGTTTTGATATGCGTCGCCTGCATCGTTGGAAACTCATTAGTTGTGATCGCCATTCACAGAACTCCGCGTCTCAACACGATAACTAATATGCTAGTAGAGAATCTCGCGTGGACAGACATCTCCATGGCAACGTTGCACCTGCCATTTTGGATCGCGAGCATGTACAGTGGACAGTGGCCATTAGGTCACGTGGCTTGCAGGCTTGTTGGCTTCTCGGAACTAGTCTTTGGGACAGCCTCGCTTCAAACAATGGCAGGAATTGCCATTAACCGCTATTTCAGTATCGTCAAAAGGAATTTGTATGTGAAGTATTTTTCAGACCGTGAAACAACTTATTTGATCATCGCTTTTTCGTGGATCGTTCCTTTAATCGTCTGTAGCCCGCCGCTGTATGGCTGGGGAACGATCGAATACAGCAATAAATTCAACGATTGCACAATGGGCTGGAATGTGAACGACATCTCCTTCGTCGTATTCTTACTCACAATTTCAATCTTAACAACCATGATAATTATTATCTGCTGTTATTTCGCCATCTTTAAGTTCGTAAGGCGAAGCTCCCGTCAGATTCAAAATCACATTCAGTCGGAGATTCATAGTAATCCACACATTAACACAACAACAGCGAAAAGAGAAACGAAGATTATCGAAGTCTTTGTTGCTGTTGTTTGCGTCTATGTCCTCTGTTGGACACCAGTCTGTGCTGTCGGGATTTTGCAAATAATCGATCTTGCAGCTCCGCGTTTCGTCTACATCATTGTTTATTATATGATGTTTTCGAGTAGTTTTTGGAATCCGATCATATACGGTGTGTTTAACACGCAGTTTAAGGAAGCTTTCAAGCAAATGTACAACACCCTGAAACCGTCAGAAGCACGAAGCAGCACTACCGAGAGATCGCGTCCCCCTGGAGAAGAACTGGCATTAACCCGACGAATGTTCTGTGCTGAGTCTGAGCAGCAAAATACTTGAGAAAAAAAGCAGAACTCAAGCATTGCCTTCTGTTCTTTTTTCATGAAAAGTTAAAGTCAAGACTTTCTCATACAGACCAACCAGCCAAATACGGTTAAATATATAAGTCACCAAAATAATTCAAACATTTTATACTGATACAAATGATAGGAAACGGACGATGAGGATTAAGAGAGTTCATCGGAACTCAACGGGGTACGGAGGGGGAGGTCATTATATGGTTATGTGGTCACATAGTCATAATTATAAAGTAATAACAATGCTTTTTATTACAGCTTATTCGATTAACTGACTTATATTACTGCCATAAACTAGACCAAAACTAACACGTGAAAAAACCTAAATTAGTAAATCGATAGTAAATGTCAAGTTAAGCATAACCCTCTGGCCAACTATAAGGTAAACGCATAGTCTGATTGGCTACTCATTGAGCTGTTTAATCGTCTTTGAAATTGGCTTCAATTTCGCTTCCTCGAGAAGTTTCTGAAGCTTTACATAGTTTATAAATTATTATACATAACAACCTTCTTAATGGCAGCTTTAGCTCCTTTATATTCTTTGCTTGTGAAGTGCCTCTCAAGGAAAGGATCAACAAAAGAATAAAAGTTATCTACAGCTCTGAGAATTGTCAGCAGTGTTCTCATGTAAGAATCTGGCTTCGCTCCTTCAAGAGCAATCTTTCGTATCTCACAGGACAGGGTTTTCTTGGGTTCTGAAACACAAAAGAATCAAGTCTCAATTCTGGAGTCAAATGCTTCAGTAGTTATAATTTGGGGGAGAAAGGATGGCGCAGTGGTGAGAGCGCTCGCCTCCTACCAGCAACGTGGCCCGGGTTTGATTTCGGCCCGGTGCCATATGTGGATTGAGTTTGTTTCTGGTTCTCGCCTTGCTCCGAGGGTTTTTCTCAGCTACTAAAGCTGATGTGGCTTCCTCTCTAAATATAGTAATTTGTTATCAACTGATAAGAAAATTAGAGAAAGTATGTACCGGGCGGAACACCTGATGTGAAATTAATCAGAAATACACGCGGGTATCAAGAAAACGAAAGCTTTTTTTCCCCCTAGAAACTTTGGGCCAAAACTCGTACGTTTCATATTCTTTTTTAATATACGTTAAAGATTGCACTCTTCTATCTACAAGATAACGACGTAATTTCCATGGCATCACCATTTGGACCACTACTCTTATAAACCAGTCTTTACCAAGACTTCTCCAGGCTCGATTGCCAGCCGCTGCTCGGGAGAAGAACCCACGCTCCTTATCGTCGGAGACTCGACAGGGACCTAGTTTGGCCGGACTCGAAAGAGCGGCGGAAAACGAGCCTAAGACTTTCCGGCTTCGGTCACCTGAAACCCGCGATCAGAGTTTACAAACTGAAGGAACACTATTAAGAAATTATTAAGACGCCATTCTAACATATAATGGCTTTCGAAGTTTTGCGAGCGCTCACGCAATTTTCATATTAGAGAACACTTCCAAATTCATAGTTTTTATTAAATAGATTCACCTGGGTTTTTCGTGGGATAGTCAGTCTTGAGTCCCGCCATTTTGCGTTCCTTTCCCAGGATTCCTTGCTTTACCAAGCTGTCAAGACAGACGGAAGCCACATTGTTCTCGTAATCCCAGGCAGTGATGCAGTCTCGGATCCAGGCTACTAGCTTCTGTTTGTAGCCTTTTTTTCTCTCCGCCGCCATTTTAGTGAACAAGGCTTTGTCCAGGAACGTTCCTGTCGGAGACAGATCATTCACCTGCGACAAGAAGAGCGCCATGAACGAAACACTAAATGCTCAATTATTTTCTAATGAATTCCACTAAAATCAATTATAGATGCTGCTGAACTGAGGCAATATTCGTATTCTCGGTTTTCGACTGCAACTAGCTTGCAATGGAGGCTCATGTGGGGGAATATCAGTAAAAAGAGATTAATTTTATTTGTATTTGAAAAGACTCCCTGCATTAGACTCAGTTGCAAGCTATATCGAGAATACGAATATTGTGCAGTACAGCCGAACCTCGATTATCCGGACTCGTTGGGACTAGACGAAATAGTCCGGATAATCGAAAATATGAATATTAATGAAGAACGAAACTGTTTAAAAAAAGCAACATTTAATCGTGAAACAACACTTTCACAAATCGTTTGAAACAGTAAGGATAATCAAGGTTTGACTGTACGAGAGGAACCAGTTTCAAAAAATGTTTTCGCTATTTTTTTTTAAGTTAATATAAAATCAAGTTCCTGAGGAAGGTTATCGAATGCGATATAAACAATAAAAGGGTCGAGAGAAGGGGCGCAAATCACTGCTATACAAAATCAAAGCATAGTTTTCAGAGTGACTCTCAAGAGACTCCTACTTTAACTAAAAATATTGCAGTCGTCTTTACAGGTGGCAGTTCTTAATTTTATTTCGCGCGGACGGTTGCCTTTCGGTCTGTTTGTCTGTCTGTCGGTCTGTTTGTCTGTCTGTCTGTCTGTCTGTCTGTATCTTAAAAACACCATTTTCTTGCGGGAACCAGCGGGTAGCCCCGAGCAATTTGGATAGCTGGATCTTGTCCTCTCGGGTAGCCAATCAAAGCTTAGGATTTGATTCACATTGCCTGCTAGGCGGAGCTAGCAAGGTAATAATGGCAATTGTTCCCTAAGTCCTTCCTGTCTGCATGTTAAAAACAGTCCGACTCACCTGTACCCATATGTCAGTGTAATTTACAAACAAAAATTTCTTCTTTTCATACTCGATCCCAATCTTTCCCATGGCTATCAGATCGAGGAGAACTGCACAAACTGCCCCACCTATCTTGGCTTTTGAGCCCTGACGTCCATAAACGTCTCCTGTACGGCTGTTCTGCCATAACAAGCAGTAGGCTTCTGACAACTTTAAAAAGAACATAGAAGACTGAGGATATTTAAAGATGGTTAGTCGCTTAGCGACTTAGGATGGTCAAATGGAGACGTACTCTCTCATCAAATTTTAGATTGCAATCTCGAAGATGTATCTGTCAAAAGCAGTTTGATCAGCTAAAAAAATCGTCTGCTAAAATACAAACTCGCATAGTGCACGGCGCACTAATCAGGTCAATGTCTTGATATCGCAGGATATCAGGACAGTATAGGCACGGCTTCTGGTTGGCCATTTGCAAATCTAGGTCAACAATAGAAAATATTATGTCAACTTACACTTGTTGCGAAACGCCATTTCTGTCGATATTCTCTGGTTTGATGAACTCATACCTCTTTCTTCCTATCGTTTCCAGTAACTTAAGGAATTTTTAATTATTTAAATACTCCGTACAAAGGTGAATGCCAGCGATTTAAGCACTGCAGGGGATTCACTAAAGCTTTTTTGGAAAGGTCACGGTATTATTCTTACCTTGAGCGATCTTTGCTGAATGGCCTTCTTGTCGAAGAGTGGAGAAGCAAGAATTCCACAAACCGTGTATTTGATGTTGTCTACAACTTCATCCTCTTCAGAGGAGTCATTTACAGCCGCGGCGATACCACCGCTTATGGCTCCTGTACTACAGACAGCAGTGGCCATGTATTCCGTGTAGCTTTCTTTTACGATTTCGTGAGATGCGTGACCTTTTTATAGAAACATTGTCGCACATTACATCATGAACTATAAAAAAGGTTACAATTGCGTACAAGTAAAGACACAAGACATATTACGTCATTCGAATATTTCTATATATAGTTTCTTATTTTTCAGTTTAATTAATCAATTTATTTTTCTTTAGTTTCTCTGCTTAGATAGCAATGTAATGCAAAAAAATACTCCATTAAAAGGTCCAAATGCTTCACTTTGATAAAATTGTAGTCAGTCATACAGCTCCGATCTTTTATTCGTGACCTATCAGTTACGCATGCAAGCAGACGGGACGAGAGATTAAGCTCGCCCAATATATAACCAATATACTTCCGGTTTGTAAGAGATTGGCTGATGTCTCTTATTCTTTGGTGCATCTTATTTGCAAAAGGTAAATAACATCTTATAGTGGAAACAATTTGCATAACACACATTTTTGATCGAGAGAAAGGTCATCTTTCTACCACCCCTGAAAATTAATGTACCAAATATATGCGCAAGAGACTGAGTTTGGTCGGCTTATTTATCATCTCAAAGTCCCATCAACAAAGGACTTTTAAAACGCCACTGCTTTCCTTTTGAGTACTTAATTGTCTTGTATCCAACAGGGTACTGGGGCAAATACGCGTCCCCATATAAATGAAGTACCTATGGACCTCTCCTGTTAGGGTCCTTGCGCCACGGAGGACAACATCGGTTATGAAATTTTAAATTTTTGTTTCACCTAGGAGTCTCTTGATTATCTGCATCAATTCAGAATATATATTGATTTTCACTCTATTCTTGAGATTAAAATATAAAGGCAACGTTTATTTTCGACCAAGAACAAGAAATATTTGTCACCCTTTCAGTTTGCACGTACAGAACCATTGTAGTGCTTGTAAATCGTTTTGTTTAGCCACGTACCCGTTTTCGATGCCGTCGTGGTTTTCTAAAGCTCCCCAAATCAGCAGTGTGATATGCTATGTGAACGAATTTTCTCAACAGGCATGGCAGCCAAGTCTCCACTACTACAGGTTTCAAGCCGAGAGCGAGCCTCTTCGATGTCCTCTTGGTTTGTAGTACAGGCGCTGAAGAATGGCAGACTTTTTCCCATCCTTCGTTTCGCCACAGGCATTTCTTGTTTAAATTCGTATTTTCAGTATATTTTTTTCCCTAACATATCCACGCGCGTGCGAAACGCGCAGGTCGTGCGAGTTGTTAACGTTATCACGCGGGATCACACAAAAAGTTGAAAAAGAGATTACGAACTTTTTGCCGACACCTGTCCGACATCATCGAAGCTCTATTCATAGATCGAGAAGTAGGCGCAGAATGTATTACATAAGTAGGTGAGAAGGCCATCCGCCATGAATTGGGTTATCAGAACTATAAAGTTCTCAGTGTTCTGTGTTGCTTCGTTCAGCCGAACAGAAAACATCTTCATAAGAAAAGGACACAAGTAAATAATTAGATGATACAACGAGTTGCTGTGAGGAAGTTCGAGGTTGCTATTCCATTGGCAAGAAAAATTTGCAAGTGGTCAACCGTAGGCTGGAGAGGCGCGGTGGCCTCATGGTTAAAACGCTGGCGGTCCGAGATTCAACCCTGGCCGAGGACATTGGATTGTGACATGGCAAGACACTTTACTCTCACAGTGCCTCTCTCCACCCAGGTCTATAAATGGGTACCAGAGAATTTATTGCTGGGAGTAGCCCTGCGATGGACCAGCGTCCCAACCGGGGGGAAGTAGAAATGCTCCTAGTCACTTCATGCTACTGAAACCGGGATAAGCTCCGGCTTGATGGGCCACTTGGCTCGTATGCAGACTTTTCTTTTACCAACCGTAGGCTGGAAATGAACGTAGCTTTGGTTTGTGAATCCCTTGCGCAGCGCACTGTGTATAGACCCAAAAAATTAAAACATATCGCAGTCTTCTCGTGTGTATTTACAAAACGAGCTTCACAGAACCAATCAGCCGTCTTTATTATCGATTCGCCTTGAAATAACATCGCGAAAAGTAAAGTCCTCCCGTTTTGTTTCCCCATTCACACTTTTATCGCTCAGGTCCTCAGAGGGGTCGCAATTTAATTGACTTTTCATTGAATGAACTGTTTAACTCTGTAGGCAGTTTACAGAAGAAACATTTAATTCTATTTTCACTGTATGTATCAATACCGTCCAACCCCTGTTAAGCGGCCACCTATTAAACGGCCACCACTCTTAGGCGGCCAGTAATCAATATCCCGTTGAGGGCTTTTCTATTGTTTTACCTCTATTAAACGGCCAGCCCCCTTTAAATGGCCACTATTCATTTTCCCCAGGGTGGCCGTTTAATAGATGTTGAACTGTATAATGTTTCTGTGTTAAGGAGATCGGTCATTGTATTATTTTGAGATATTTCGGCCACATACAAAATTATCTTTAAATTGAAGGAAACCTGAAAATAGTAGTCTACTAAGATAGAAAAACACCAAAGATACGATAAGAAACCATAAAGGAACAAGGATGGTTGAGGACGGAGAAGGTTATTTAACACGGATTACAAACCACGAAGTTGAAAAATTTAGTCTAAACTTTTCAAGATGAACAAACCGTGGCGTAGCTCCTTTAAATGATCTTTAAATTTGTCGTTCTGAAACTGATTGATTGTTCTTTGAAAAGCATATTTTGAATTATTGGCAAATGAGCTCAACAAGGTGGAACCACAATTAGCAGCAATTGATGCTGGACTAAAATAAACAATCACCAATTCCTAACCACTCAGCAACAAAATCTCGCTTTGTCGCGTGGTTGGCAAATTTTGTTTTTAATTTTGTTAAGGAAGGATTAAAAAAAGAATTTGTCACGAAACGCTATTCATATGTAAAACTGCTCCGTTTAAACACAGCACCTTGAAACCTGCTGACTAAATAGTGTTTGTTCTTGGTAATGAAAAAGAAATTAGAGGAATGCGTTCGTCCCATCAAAAACATTTCGCGCTAAGGTGCAAAACGAATCAGCTACCGGACCACTAAACGGGTTTGGTTCGTGTCAAATTGAATTTTTATTGTCTCAAATCTTGTGTCTTTTTATTACTCTTCTGAGGAAAGGTTTTCTTAAGCGGTTTGAAATGCCAGTTGGATTTGTTTCCCCACACAGTTTGCAGTTTGTTTTGTAAAACTCTTTTCATTCATTGTTGCCGCGGAGTGCGGTTTTTAGAACAAAAGAATCTTCGCAAGTCAATGAACTCAATGCTCGATTGTTCTCTTAAAATAAATCAAGTCACACCTTTTGGTTTCATTTCCGTCCAAGCTCCGATGAGATCGCAAGTCTTTCACAGACGAAGGGTCTTCATTTGTCCCGAAAATTTGTAGGTGTTACGTTGGTGAACATGGCTGCGGCCACGACTCGGCGCAGGCAGATTTTCGTTCGACCAACAAGTGAGATACTTACCGTATTAGACTGGCGACAGGTTTCTAACGACAGAGCAGAACAATGGCGAAGTGAGACGTGTTTAGATGAAAAGTTTTTCGAGAATGAAGAACGCAATCTCCGAACTGGTTACGTTTGTGGCAGTTACGAGCTTACAAGCGAGCAGAACGACGAATCTGAAAGCGAAATGGCAACACAGGAAGAACCAGACAATCCCGAGGTCAAACGAAGTGTGCTTAAGGTAAATCTGAAGCCGGCCTGTGTTCAAGTCAAGCCAAGGCTTGTGAAAGCTCAATCGATGGCCAGTTTGCCTAGAAAAGAAGGGTCCGGTGGCAAACTTCCCCAAAGCACTGATCAAGATATGAGCAAACTTAATCGACGAAAGAGCTCGTTAGATGTGTCTCTTGCAAAACTTCGAGTCGAAATGGTGAGTACAAAGTGACCTTGTTTCCGTTAACTGATCTTAAGCAACGGTGTTGAGTACCTTCGAAGTTTCTTTGCGTGTGAAATGATGAGAATTGACTTGCACTAGCAAAATACTTTACCATATGTGTGTCGTTGACTGAAATATCGCCTTTAGCCAGTATTATCACTACAGTACATGAAAAAGAAAAACATTTTGATTGCTTCAAAACATTTTCTTTTTTCCCAACTTCTAGTTTTCTGTTGACGTACGCACTTTGTCGTCATCTACCATTTTTTAATTTCTCTGGTTTCGCCGAAATGCAAGAGGAACACAATGGTCGTAATTTTCTATTGAATTCACTCGCTGCATTCTTTGTCTCGAGTCATTTTTTTTTTTTGCCTCGTAAGTGTGAACTTATTTCGCGTTCAGTCTTTTGTTTTCGCATGCGTAAAGCCTCGAATGAAAATTGGCGGTCTTGCTAAATATCTCTAAGGGTTTTGAATCATAAATTGAACGAAAGTTAATCGTTTACGCACGCCACAAACTTGTGAGTAAAGCCTCGTTCACACTGCGCCGAAGAAATTTGAAAACGGCGTTTTAACCCTGAAAACGCATCATATGTTTTCTATACACACTATGCCGGAGAAATTTGAAAACGCAACAATATCCAGCCCGCGGTTTGGGTTTGTGGTTGGGGCAGGCTCGGGCGTGAAATCGTATGATTATCGTAACGTCGTGTCGTTTTCGAAAAGCTCCGTTTTCCAAATGTTTTCCGTCCACACTTGAACGCAAAGCCGACGATTTCAAAGTCCTCCGGTTTGAAGATCGTTTTCGAAAAGCTGCGTTTTCGGTTCGGGTTAGTGTGGACGGTAGTTCTTACCGTAGAAATAAAGCTGCGTTTTCAAATTTATCCGGAAATGTTGTCGGCTTTTTTTTCAATGGTAAAAACGGTCACAATCAGCAACAAAGAAAGCTTTTTTGCGAATACGTCTTTTACATGAAGTGTACAGTTTTCAAAATGCACTGCAATTTTTTTATTGGGAACAAATTTTTTTTCTCAGTTGTACCAAAACAGACGGCAAGCTGATAACGACGAACACGAACTTTTTTACGGAAACAATAAATTATGGTAGCATATTTTGCCATACCTCCAGTCTAAAAGACTAAGTTTGTTTGTTGTCGGAGTTAGAAGTTGATCGGCCGGAAGATTGAACAGTTTTCTCTTACAAAATATTAACTTTTTCAGTATAACGTCGTTTTTACCTATTTTTTCGGCGTTATTTCAAAGAAATATAATTTTGGCTCACTTTTCGTTTAGAATTCAAAAAATAAAGTGAAAGCGACAAAATTAATGCGAAAACGGTTCGTTTTAAGCACTTATTCTGAGAATCCGGGGCCCTTACGAAGAGATTCTTCAAATTTTCACTTTTGTTGTTCGTTGTCTCAAGGTAAACAGTACTGAACCAAGTCAGGTGCCTTATAATATTGATCTCAATCCAAAGGCAAACAAACTGCATATTTTAAAAATTGAACATATTGTTCGTCAGTCACGTTCTTGAACAAAATCAGGATGTTCTGTCGACATTCAAATCCTTTTATTGCGCAAAAGGAGGTCTTGTTTGTGGAAACACTTAAGGGTGTAATTTGAGTTATTTCAGTTAAGTACTGCACTGGATTTCTCGGATGTTCGCTTTTGTCTTACATTGCTTACGACCGGCATTATAGAGTCAATTCAACTGATATACAAATCTTGGTTTAATCTTGAAGCAAGCAAGCGACAAATGGTAACATACTTTGGAAATTAAACGCATTAGTACCAAAGCACGTTTCGTGGATAAAGTCACGGAGGTTTGACGCACAAAGCGTTGCCTGATAAAATGTTTAGTCTCCATTTTCCTGGTGACGTTTTAATGGCCAGTAACAGACGATAACGCGCGAGGGAAGAGATGTCGTGCGTGGAAGAAGAAAGATGCTGTAAATCCGACACGCTTTCGAAGCAAGCTTTCTTTTTGGCTAAATCGTTGTAATCTTATTTATTCTTGAAGTTTCTAATGATATTCAGCGCGAGATGCTCGTTAAAATGGGCACTAGAGTAAGTTATATTTTCTACGTAAATGTTAGTTTTTATGGTTAGATTTTTTGGTTTCCTGCGAAGTAGTCAATGTTCTTCTCCTCTGTTCCCTTGTTCAGAACTCTTTAAGGAGACAAGATATGGAGTTACTAGAACAACTCCTCAGCCTTAACAACAGCATACAGGACTTCAAGCTTTCCCAGCATGCTTTTCTGTCTGACTCCTCTGACGAATCCGACCATTTGGAGATACCCATGGAAAAGCCACTGAAAACAAAACGCTGGCACAGCAGAGGAAGTCTGGCCTCGGACGGAAGTGATTACCACAGCGCGTCAAGTCGGTCATCAATCGGAAGTAATCCCTCTCTCAGCGGAAGTGACGTTGCAAGTTATGACAGCGGTCACGAGAGTTGGACTGGCCTGAAGTCTTGCAGAAGGAGAAGTAAAGGGAAGTTTGGATCGGGAGACCTGAGGCGAGTTTCCTTTGGAACAGTCATCGAGCGAAGTGGAAGCGGAAGCAAAATTTTTAACAACGGAAGTGAGGTTGTATTTCCGGCTCAAGCTATTCGGCGTAACTCGGACTTCCGCGTGGCCGAGATCAAGCCGATCACGACTCTAAGTAAACGACAAAGTACAATATGGTAATCTTTAGCTGCTTTTACCCGGATATCAAAATTTTAAACCCTTTCCTTCCGTGGGAATGTATTTTTGTGGGTCATGAACGATGGGCATTGGTTAGTAAAGGGTTCAGTACGTTTGTAACTGTCGACATTTTCGGCTTATGTCAGTGAAGTCTTCTAGGACCCTGTTGTTTAGGATTCTGGGAGGTTAGCTAGGACGCACCAAGGAACATCTTTCTCACGCTTTATTAGTGTCCCGCAAGTAGTTCAGCGAAAGTCCCGCCAGGTCATTAAACATTGTCTCCGCCCAAGTCGCCATTAGCCTGCGAACGTATTTCCGGCTGTCGTTTGTCTCCAATCGGAGATGACGTCAGCTAGAAACATGATTGGAAATTTCCCGATAAAAAACCCCGAGCGTACTTCGCCCTTCGTTACCTAAAGCCGACCGTTATAGATCGTATTCCTAAATGATCGTCCTGATTTATATTATATAGCCTCTGTCTGACGGAGATTTAAGTGTATATGAATTGACAAGCTTGAATTGTTTTAAGCTAAAATTTTTATGGAATTATAGCAAGCGCCCTAGCTCAGACTCGTAGTAACGCAAATACAATTTTTTTGTCTGTAAGCGAAAGATTTTCCTCGTGGCAAAAAAATATTGTGACACAGCTCGCTTAAGGATGGCCATGTATGTATACAGTATAGTCAATAATGCTATGACAAAATTTACTCAATTTTTTATGATATACAAAGCGAGATCATATTCAGGTAACCCAGGTTTAGCGAGAAATTTGATTTTAGTTTCAACTTTCCGGTGAGATTTCTGTTTACATTGTTTGTTCTTTAGTTTTGGGCTTGAAAAATCTCAAACTACTCAAAACATAAGCAGTTAAACACATTTTTGTATCAAAAAAAAAACTCAATCGTTAGGCTACCTTTTAATCCTGGGATAGCCTTAAACAACTTTCGAACAAAATAACCTGGCCAGAACGGCTCAGAACGGAATAAATTGATGAACGGTGACATACAATAAATTATGTCTAGTTTATGATAAAAGTGAATTTTTATCCATCCATTTTTATCCATCATTGTTAGACCCAAAGAAATTGGTTATAACCAAACAAAAAATACATTATCGCTTAACGGCAACCGAAAATGTACGGATAATAGGTGATATTCATTTAGCTTTTCTTTCGTTATTTGTTTCCTTTGCTTTAGGTTTATTTTAGAGAATCTTTATAGACAAGACATAAAATATGATGCTTTGACACACGCGTTACATTCGTGTTCGAAATAAAGAGTTTTTATTGATTAGCTTAAGTTCGTGATATCTTCGATACATTATCGTATTTTCTTCGTTTTTTCCGTCCGAAGCCCTTGACGCTTATTCTTAGTGTTGTGGAAGAGCCTGTAATCTCTGTTTCAGGGTTTTTAGGACATTTGAACTCGCTCATCAAGAATGACGGCTATTAATTAAATAAAATGACATATGGCTGATTAGTTGAAGGAATTAATAAAATATTGTATTGTATCAAAAGTTCAGTGTGTATGCTTGTATTTGATAGAGTGAAGTTAACTCAAATAATTGCACCTTTTATGGTATTTTCACATGACGTCACGGCAGCTATATTGGTGTTCCAAAACAATGAAATGGTGGCCATGTTGGTGTACCAAACCAATTCTGTGGGAGTTGAACTCTTTTCTTATGTAAACACTTTCTTTTGTCCCAATAAATTTGCATGGCTGCTGGCCACGTTATTGGAAAAGCTCTATAGCAATTTCTCCTTTGTGGTATCCGTGCGTTTCATTTGAAACCAGTGAGGAGATTTTGGGAATATATATATCATCGTTTCCTTTGTCATCAATCTAGTTTCCAGGGTCGTACTGTTTCTCTTTCATTGGAATGAGGTTACTTGGTGATAAGTCTCTCAATTCTCGTAATTTGCAAGACTCACTTTGAGTTAACATCGTGAGGAGAAAATAGAGAATAATCACAGGTTTCCTCGAGAGGGCGTTGCATAACTACTTTATACCATGCCATAGAAAATACAGTGGTTAAACACAACCAATGCGGCATACGCGCGGAGCATGATGGGAAGATTAGATGCAATAACGTCGATTATTAAATAAGTGAGATACTACGCGCGCTCGCATTGGTCGATAGGTGTGTTTAGATGAGAGTGTATACACGGTTTTCACGTTTTAGATACGTGCGTAGTTTTGAGAAATATTTTTTAAAAGCAATAGAGCACTTTTCCTGTGTTTACATAACCTCATCTAAACACTTGGGGGGTTGGGAGAATTCTCGAAAATTATGCAAACCCGAGACACAGTCGAGGGTTTGCACAATATAACTGTCGCCAATTCTTCCAGCCCCCCTTGTGTTTAGATGAAGCTATGTAACACGGAAAAAATGCTCTATTGCTATACAACGGCTTTCCTGTATTCTGATTGATTGTATGGCATTCTGTGTTTTAGTGATTCTCTTTCGTAGTTGCTCTTTATTTCAGACCTTACCCCGTTATTTGCTGTAGCTCGTAATAGTCTGCTTTCAGTTCCAGTTCCTCGATTTATACGAGATTTTCGAAATGCAGAATTTCCAAATCCACCACTATCTTACGGGGGGACCTCCCATGTCAAAAGACCGGGAATGCTTGCCGGATCCCTACAGGAGAACAATCTTGGTGTGGCTTTAGCTTGATTTGAACCCCTAATTAAAAGATACAGATACCACTTTAAAATGACCGTGACATTCATGATTTCTTCAATTGCAACCTTAAAAGATACCTTGACAGCTAAAAATAGTAGCATTTCGCCCCACCTAAATTCCCTATTTACTTCCTTAAGCGAAACGAGGAGCATCCCTGACCTTTTCACATGGGAGCTCCCCTCTCCCGAGTACTATCTGCACAATTCTCATTTTCAGTTGCATGTCAGTTGAGGCTTCCTCTGTTTTGTTTTGATGGTGTTGTGTTTATAGCTGGTATTTCCCGGAGGGGAAAAATACCACTCGCTGATGTTTAAGTAATCGATGTCTCTATCGGTTTTCAAAATTCCTTTAAGGTTTTTCTTTGGTACTGACCCCTACTAGGCTAAATTGAGACAGTGCCAATTCTTGTCGGTGGGGCAAATTTTAATCTTGGAAGGAAGATGAATTTAAACAGTGCCATGATCTGGTAACAGGCTTTAATTACTTGTTGTCAAAACACAACCTTGCCAGGTGGCTGTGTTGTTTTCAAGTTAAGTCTGTTTTAAGAATACAAGAGCTTTCCGAAAGGCGAAAAAAATGATAGGTTAAAATCAAAAGGACAATACAAAAGACCCAACAAATTATTTCTATTCTAAAGTTAATGGAATGTTTCACGAACTTTCTAAACAAACTTTATTCATTTTCCGGCCAGAGTTAACCTAATTGCTATTTTGCTTTCTAAGCTGTATAAACAAACAGCGACGTGGTCTTTCAATTTCTTAATTCAGGGCTGTACAGAAATAAATATTATGTAATAAGTAGGAAAGTAAATTTTAAATTTACTTCTTTGGCCATAGAGGTCGGATCAACGAAAGCAGACTTCAGATAACACCTTACATGATTATCTCACTTCAAAGGTTTTCCTGGCTAAGGTTCTACTCTCAAGTATAGGCCTTGGTCAGGTGCGTTTTTCGCTTGCTGTCAGTCATTTCAGCCGTCTAAGCATGAAGCTCTTGTGTTATGCAAATTTTAGTAGTTTCATTTCCCTTTCTGAAAATGTCACCTTTTTAGCATAGATTAGTGGAGACATAGGTGCTTTTAACCGGATGTTTCAGTAGTAGGTACAGCTTTCGTTCCATTTGCGTGGAAAACCACTTAAACGCTAGAATCTCAGACACGAACCTCGTCTGTTCGGAATCAACCGCAAATTTGACCATAGTTTCCAGCGAAACCTTTAGCTCTGGTCTCTCGAGGTAAGATGGTTCATGACAAGGCGAACTTTAAATGATCATCTCACCGTAAGAAATCTCCCTCCCTCTTGTATCCTTGATCTTAAACTAAATAATTCTCTTGCCATTTGCCTTACAGATTTGTGTTGTTCATTTTCTTGGCGGGGGTCTGACCGATTTGGAAATTTTAACAGTCTAAAGAAAGGAGAACCCCTTGTGCATTTTTCGCTCTAGGTGATGAGTTCAAGGAGCTGGAAGGTTTGTTAGACGAGAGTTACCTTCTCTCTTAGCAACGTAACTTTAGCATGTGTAGTCTTTCTAACTTCCTTGGTTTTCTAGGCAGCAGCTTGCAATGGTGATTGAACACCGCCGAACACCTTTTTTTTTTTTAATTTTATCGAGAAGACAAAATTGCGTAAACATTTTCTCTGCAGTTTAGTGCATTACGAAATGGAAAATATAGTTTACCCTCGCTCCAAGTGTTAAGTCAGATTTAAGTGGCAAACTGTTTCGTCGAAGGATAATCTTGCGTTTTAAGCGGTTTAAGCTTTATTTTCATTTCAATGCCAAAAATGGCGCCCCGTGTTCGCCGTATTATTCGATATAACACAACGATAACAATGTATATTTTAAAGAAGATTACATACTAGAATTCACACGAATGTCGCTTTCGACGGAGGTGAGACCCGTAAGAGATTGACAGAACTGATAATTGTGGAGCCTTGTGTCACTTAACGCACGGCGCAGCCAAAGAAAGGTGTAAAAAAAAAGAAAATTGCGGTCGTTTTCTTCCTTTTAAACCATCAGACCAATTCTCATATCTGCAAGCTGAGAATAAGCCATTTGACGAACAAATTTCCATGATTGTTCTGTAAATTAAATATATTTTCCGGACTGAACATCTGTCACTGTTTTTTTCCTACCAACATGCAAATGGTTAGATCACTCTTCGAGTTTCCCTCGAAAGTCAACAAATGTTTCTCCATCGAATTAACGAAAGCGCATTTGCGCTTTCGAGTAGATTAAGACGAAGGCTTTGCTTTTGATATACTAACTTTATTTTAAATAATTCGGTAAATTATTCCAGGCGGTACAGGAAAATTCTACCCACTTAGAAAATAAATAAAATATGGAATGCCGCTTTAAGCTGTGAATATTTTAATTTTTTTCGTCTATGACGTTGTTTTTATAAAATAAAAAGGGCAATTTCTTGTATAGGTAAAGCTGTATTGCGCTTCATGTCAGAATCATTGACAAGTCAGTCGTCGCATTTTGACATTTTAAGTTGCAATGCAACAAAAGAAAAATATATATAAAAAAAAAAGGTATTGCCATTGTGCAGAATATCAATATTATATCACACGGAGGTCTCTAGTCACAGCATAAAATTATTTAACGGCCCCTAGGGCTGAACGGCTTGTTTTTATACTAGTTTCTCGCGTTTATAAATTCATATTTTTAAGATTTGCACAACAAAAAAACCGAAACTTGAATTCTATTTCAAAAAAGTAATTTGTAGATGTCGCAAGTTGTGTAAATGAACTTGCCCATGCAGGTAAATATTCCGATTACTTAACATTCTGAAAAAGCGTTTCCTCAAATTTAATTCGTGATGCTGCTATTTAAAGTTCTCTCCGAAGGTTGCTAGAGTTGATCGCTAATGTATAACACTGATGTCTTCGGACCGAAATGATTCTGTAAACTTGAAGTGTGTACGGAACATAAAATATCTTTTACTCCTGCCAAGGTAACGTCAGGGTTATGTTTGAAAACCAGTGGAGAGGGAAGGAGATACTCCCTTACATCAACTAAATAGCTATGTGCGGCGCCAAGGGTATGGTATTCGAGCGATCTTGGCCTGAAATAGGGTATAGATTTGGATCTTTTGCACTCTGGCTAGTTAATAATAATATGACCCATTACAACTGAAGAATTGCAAGCCTCTTCGACTCCTCTTCACAAATGTTCACGCCAATTAAAGCCATTTCTGGTTACCTGAACCGGAGACGTGTATATTAATTAACAATTAGATTATGAGCTCGAGATTTTAATCGCGCTTAGAAATCGAGCGAAGAATCGAATTGTTTTAGTATAAATCTACTATCTTCTTCACAGACACATCGACTGAAAACGCCATGAAGCGGCCGCCATTTGAATTGTTAACAACCGCACACTGCTAGGCTGCTCATTATCTACAACAGAATAGATAGTGAGTAACGGAGCCAATAAGAGAACGGCATTCGTGAAAGAAGGATTGTAGGTTTATACTAAATTAGTTCAGAAGTCTGAATTAGGGGATTAATGTTTGGGTCAGGTCTGAAATAGAGTATCAAAAAAACACATATTTTGGTCAAAAATTATAAGTTTATAGGGGTACCGCACAACAACACCAAAATTACCGGGTCGAAGCTTTTCCGAAACAGGTTATCGAAACTTAATGCTCGGATTCTTTCTTGAAAGGAACACTAAGAGAGCTTCGGTGCTGTTGAGTAGTAACACGTGTTTGGTTAAACGTGGGTTGTCTATGTGAGATTTTTATAAACCTTGATAAAAGTTTCCTCACGTGCGACGTGTGAGGTGCGTGGTGTAAGGAAAAAGGAATCGTCACGAATAGGAGCCATCCCGAGTATGGCCCCTGTCACGACTCGTGTTTTGAAAGTATGACATTACGCGCCTGTTACATGAATTTGTACACAGGATCCCATCTGTAGGTCTGAGGAAAAACGTACCGTACTGCAGCATTCTTTTGTCGTCGAGGTGTTGTTGTTATCTTCTGAGTGAAATCCCAATTACGTGAAAAAGTAGGGAGCATTTTTTCTTTTTTCCTGAGCGGAAATGCAGTTTTTTTTGTTTTTTTTCTTTTTTTGTAGTTGTTTCTGTTCGAAGCCTCACCGCTGATCTCTTAGAGCCTTTCACATTTGGTTTCGGGTTTTTCGCATCGAAGAAAAAAATTTGGCGTGTGCATTATGGACAGAAACGTTGGACATTAAAATTATTTGTCAGTTTTTGTAGTCAATTTTTTAGTGACGTATAGATCTTCGTGTGCAATTACAGTTGTTTACTTCTTCTTACGACAAAGTCACGATACTTTTTAGGTTCTATAAAAACTGTAAAATATTCTAGTTAATCTGTGAATATGGTGTGAGGTTTTTTAGCTTGTTGGTAAAAAGCGACTAATTCTAATTTGCAGACTTATGGTTAACTCATGAACTGCTGATACCGTGAATACAAAGTTAGCATTTTGTCGTAATTTTGTTTTCTTCTCTGAAATCTGAACAACGTTTTTTGGTAAGCGTGCGTTTTTTTGTGAAATTGAATTCAATCGAAGGAACTTGTGATACTTCTGAACAAACATCGCTAACGTAACTCGAAGAGTTTCCGACTCCTGTCAGTTCCAATCCGAAGTGGCCCGAGCACTTTGAAGTTTGTTTCGTCATCTTTCGTCATCATCGGGTCAACTTCGCCTCAAGTCTGAAATCTTCGTAGCTCTTTGGGTGATCAGCTGTGGAGTGATTTTGCTTTTAGCAATGAAAGGTAACGAGAAAAATCTCCTCTCCAAACCAGTGTCGTTGGTTGTATGCCGGACGGAGGTGGAGGTTTGCTTAAAATAAAGAGCAAAAGAGTAAACCCATTTTGCTCACTGTACCATGGCTGTTAATTGAAGGTAAAGAGAATTTTCACTAACCAATAAGAAACAGCTGAAAAAAGTGCCACTGAAGCATCGCGCAAATTAAATCTTAGCAAAATCCTAGCGGCAGCTGCATAGAATGGTTACTGTCCATTTCACCGTACCTCCATCAGTCTTCATTAAAATCCTTTACAATGACACATTGATTCGATCTAGCTACACAGATTACAAATTTTTCTTTGTAGTTGACTGTGTGATATCGCCTCAGGAATGAATCAGATGAATGATCCTCTTCTATGGACTACATAATTTTCTTCAAACCTCTGAAACATTTGTTTGACCACTAATCAGATCCCCTTTTGTTTAAAAGAAAACAACGATGTAAATTTACCGAAGCTGTGATTGGTTCGCAAGATGATTGTATCCCGACTTGACAATTGCTGATCACACTCCTGTCTTCGCCAAACGATCGATATGGAGATAAAAAGATTCCTTGCCAGCTAAAATCGTTGCTATACCTACCCAGGCCAGATCCCCGGTAAACGAAGAAAGGAACGGCGGAAAAAAGATCTTGTATTCGAGGTAAAAGACGTGATTTTTGTTTTCTCTTTGTCGCTATTTGTTTATCATCGTATCTTTATGGAAAACCGGCGTTGAAATTGTCACGAGCGACCATGAAATAGCGTACAGAAAAAATAATTTCCACGGCTCTTTTCAAAGCGGGTTCGTACTGGTATATAAAAGAAAAAAAAAATCAAAATTCGAAATGTTTTTGTTTGAATGAGAATTACAAATTGCAAAAGCAGCTCCGGTATACAGCATCAAATAAACATAAACAACGGACCAAGGAAAATAATCCTGGATTTGGGTTAAATTTTTATGAATAAACCTCAGGATTTTGTCCATGATTTCCAGTTAGTAGCTTTGGCGAAAAGTCCCAAACTATACTTCATTTTCCTTGGTAGAAAATGTCATGATTAGATTGCTGCTGGATCTGTAGCTATCGAGATGAAAGAAATCTTTTTCCAAATCCCTTTTCTGATAATGAGGTTTTTATTAGCTCAGTGTGTTCTCGGGGAGAACAGCTTTTGCTTTCTGCAAGTTCCCCTCTTTTTACTGTCAATGTAAACGCATCGAAGAAAATCATTTCGATTCTATGTTCGCCGGAACGATGTTTGTGGTTGAGGTTCATTCGCGATAAGCTAGCTTTTCGTTCTAGCGCCTTTCGTAGCAACATGCCTGACGCAGATGTTTTGCGTCCAAAGCAACTTTTCACTAACGCGACATAATTATGCTTGATTAAAATGAATCGGCTAAAAGCAATAGATAAACAGAAATTAGTTATCACTGATTACAAGCCGTGCATTTGTTGAAAGTCTTTGTGTTAGCCTGTTTGGAAAGAGCACTTTTTATCTACCATAATGAACTTTTCACCGATTACGTGGAAATTCCTTCTGTATTTTCTTCGCGTTGCTGAAATGTCAATTTCTTTTTCAACCGATGAAGAAATTAGTTAATTTCTTTGTTCAAACAGCAGGTTGTAAATCACCAGAATTTTTTGACAAGATGACGTGCACGGCTGAAGCAAACTGTACGAAAAAAGTTCTATACTTCGCAATTTGGTCGGCCCTGCAGCATACCTCGTTGCGTCCCATTATTAAGATTTGCTTTTCGTTTTTTCCTGTACTGTACTGTATTTTACTGTATTGTATTACATTGTACTTTACTTCACAATCAGAATGGAATATTTATAGATTGTTTCGTCCGGATTAGTTGATTCTTTAAAACATATTTCCCTGATTGAAATAATCGTAGACTTTTTGACGCAGCGCAGTATAAAATACTGCTTTTGTCAACCTTTTAACACATGTCGAGGCTCATTACATTATTATTCATGTTTTCATGCTGTATGGACTCTTATCTTTATACAATGCAAATAATTGATCTGAGGGGTAATCGCCCTCAAGATAAACAGTACATGGTAAAAAATGACGTTCATTACAATTTCTTTGCTTTCTTCTGGGTTATCTTGATTAAAACTTGTAGGAAATTTCTACAGCTTGCCTTGGATATTATCAAACGCTTTTTTCTTTCGGACCACGTTGATCCCGCGTTAATTAAATACTCTTTTAGTAAAGGGCGGAGTCTACAGTCTTATCTTAAGTTACAGTTCACCACTAAAATTCTCTTTGTCGTCATGGGCCAAAACTGACATTGTGGTGAGATCTCGCGTGGGCACTATCAAGCGAGAGACCGCCAACAGGCAACCATCAGACGATAGTGATCGCTCCGCGAAGTGGCTCATCAAACACGCAACTTTCTCCTACAGTTTTTTAGATGAAGATACAAAGAATATTTGACGGAAATTTCACGGACATGGACTGATACAGTTTTCTTTGTTGCAGACTGAATCAGTGCAGAGTAGAAAGCCGGATACGTCATGGTATTACGACTTCAGTGAACCGATTGAAAACGACAGAACGAGAGTGAGTAGCTAAGAAAGGTCTCCTTCACTCACATCACGCATTCCCAGTTCCCTCTATGACACACATCAGCAGGCAATCATGGTAGTTGTATTTATCAAAACAAATATTCAGTCCAAGATGATGAACGCAACTACCATGGTTCCCTACAGTCAAGTCAATGGGCGAAAATTGTCTAAGTCCGCGAATTTCGTTCGTTAAACGTCGCTAACGCGACGCCACATCTTTTAAGTCTTTGTAGTTTAGTGAGTCTGGTAGTGTTATAAGAAAGATATCCATAGTATTCGTTTATGAAGAACAACTTTTGCTGTCCTTCAGAGTACCAACACACAGCTGGAAATTTACCTCACAGAGACGAACATCAAGAAGGCGACGCTTGAGTTCGAGGAAGTTACGCGTCAGCCCGCGATATTCTCCAGGCGGAAAGATCATTACTGCTGTCTGTGCTGGTGTTTCTGTTGTTCCTGTGATTGGTACTGGTAAATAGAGCTCCTTCCTGTTATTTCGTGCTGTCATACGTTGTAATAGGCCATTTCATTGGTGCCTTTTACCTCTGCGTCAAAACGAGTATTCGTGCGAAATCGCTCATAAGAAAATTTGCTCCCACTACAGATTCATTTTCATGCAAATCAAACGTCATCTTCGCATGAAAAGTCTTGAACGAAGCCTCGTTTTGAAACAGAGGCAGAGGGAACTCGGAAATGGCCTAAATCTCGATCGCATCCAGAGTTATTTTCTTGAGAGCTTTAAGAAGCTTGGGTACAACTCTTGCTTCCAGTCTCTTCGCGTACGTTGTCATGATTTCAATGACGCTTTCCAGTAGGAATGAAGCTCAGATTAACATCGGATGATACCCTCAACTTTAGATCAACTCCAGCGAAAAACAGTAACTCACCTGAAACACTGGTATGGAAAACTGATGTCAAAAGAAATGTATTCAAAACAAGAGATGATACGTCTCAATATTTCGTAAGCAACCACTGAAATGCAAGACAAAAGTCTTTGGTATAGTACCCGGTGACAAATCTCTTTGCTTCAAGAAGTCATTGTTCAGTTTTCCGAGGTCTCCTCCCCTTGTCACATTGTCGCGTAGCTTAATAGGGGAAGATTCTAATTGCTTTCTCAGTCTAATGATAATTGCGACAGCAAGTGGAATCTTCTCCTATACAAAGAGCCATATTACATCAAACGCCTGGCAACTTCCCTCACCAAAGGACTCAAATCCAGCAAGATCTTGGCCTTTTCTCATGAGTATTACTTTTTGTTTTGTGTCTTCATTGTTATTAACACCGTATTTAAGAGCTATCTTGTTATCTTGTACGCATATTCTAGTCTGATAATGGTATAGTTCTTACCGAAATTGTTGACTGAATTTCGACACAGTGAACATTCTCGGATCATCATTTATTCTCTACGTACTAAAACTATCAGCCGGAACTGGGTTTTGAGCTGGAGACATTTCTGTCTAAACGTTGAAGTGGCCGGCGAGAGCTTTTTATCTTGAATTCTAGGTCTAGTTCTTCAGTGGACACGACTTTACTGAAATATTTTTCCAATCTTTGACAAACGTGACCAACTTTAAAGTCCACTTCACTCTAACAATGGTATTTGATAATGTCTGTTGATAATGGCTCTTGACCGCAACAGTCCTCAATAATCACCCTTCATAATGGCCCTTGGTGATGCTTCGCCGCGATAATGACCCTTTGTAATGACTCTTGTTTATTGTACTCGATAATGGCCCTTAATGATGACCCTTGATAAAAGTTCTTGGCAATGGGCCTCGGCTGAGGCCTTCTAAAGTTTAGCCTAGCGAGAATTCTTCACGTTCAAATCTGTGTAAACCTCTCTAGATTCGGCGTTGCACTGTTACATAACCGCAGAGGTGCACGATAATAGAGCGGTAAAATCTTCAGAAGACAGCGTTTGACGCAGAGCACATGTTTTTGGTTTCGCGGCCCATTTACGCCTGAGTTTGGATATATACTACACGCCCGATTACTCTACACCACAGCTTGAATAAAATAGGTAACGGTGTCTATTATGTGTGTTTGGACTATCTACTTGAATGGTCGGAGCATGCATAGAATAGACTCAGGTTCCGATTTTATTCAAGCTGCGCTGTGGTGTAGAGTAATCGGGCTTGTAGTATTATCTGGCTTTGTGATATTGAATTTATTTCATGTGTGCATTATCCCAGTCACATCGTGTAACGGAAATAATAACAAAAAAAACATCGTTAAGGACATGCTGGCGGCCCCAAAGCTCACTTGATAGAGTGCTGCAGTGCAGGGTTCGTATCTGGCGCTGAAGTCTTGGGTCATTTTTTTTTTCTGAACTTATTTTTCTCTTTAATCTCTGGTTTAATTTGCTCTTGGCTACATGCAGTTTTCGTGAAGATCCAAAACCTGATCTCGCAGATCCATTCCATAACACGTTCAATTTCGAGTTGACGCCATTCTCTATTTTTAAAAGGGGTGTGACAATGGGATTGAAGTGTATGTATTTCCTGGCGCCAGATTACTTGTCCAAAATATGAATTCTCGATTTACTTTTAACTCGAGGAGTACACGTGTCGGCAGGAATCTACACAGTCTTAAATGCAATTGTCATTTCACGTCTGTCGTTTGTTGATCTATATTAATATCGTGTCCAGGCAAGATCTGAAGTAAAACTCTCTTTCTCTGTATCTGAGAGCAGCTGACCTTGCAGAATTCCCAGAAAGAAAGGAAACTTTATAGGGTTAGTGACCCTCATTAGTAACACAATTAAGACTCTCTGATTTCACGATTGTATTTTTGTATTGTAAATTAATTGTTCCTCAAGTTTAAAAGTATGCTTGAACTGATTGTAACTTTGGCCGAGAAAAGAGGGAAGGGGGATCAATAAGTATGCTTTTATTGTTATGACAAGAACAGCAGCAAGACCGTAAAGCAATTTTTTGTACGGAATGTAAGATAAACGTACGTGCGTTATTAAATGTACAGAACTCCAGAATCTCATGTGACTTGGGTTCTAATCCGCTTAATTTTAGTACATTGTACAATGTACCAGAATGTTCTAAATAGACCCTCCTCCAATTATTTTATAGACCTGAGGCGTTTATCGTTTTGGGGGACCCTGGGGAAGAAGACGTTTTATTGCCTTTTAATATCGCATCATCTGAAGAGTTGGTGAAACACCAATGGACCAACCGCGAGGGAGTGATTTCTTCTACTTTTTTTAGTATTCTGCAGTAGATATTTCTGAAAACTGAGATCTCAATATAAATATAAAGATGTTGGTTACATTCTCCATGAATCGTTACATTCAACACCTAAAGTCTGTACGAAAATTAATAGTTTGGAATTTTGAGGTTTTTCTATTTTCGATTGATATGGATTGTTGTCATCGATGTTATCCACTAATTGGGGTTATCACTAGTTCTATTCTAAGCGTTCAGTGGGACGAAAATAAAAAGTTGTTGGTATGTCATTTTAGAGTAAGTTTACGTTCGTAGAATGTTTAATATCTGTAAAATGTTTCCACATCCTACCAAAACAAAGCGGAAATGAATTTAAAAGAACGAGTCATCAATCCCTGTTGCATCCCTAATGGGTCGCCTGCAGTGGATTTTATTGCATCGACCACTGATCTCCTGTTTTCAACTATAAATGTAATATATGTGAAGCTTTCTTTCTGGCTGTCGTCTTTAATCTAAATACTTTGCGTTCACTGCTTCCAGTCTCTGTAATCCCTTTGCTAATAAAAGGCAGGAAATCTGGATAAATCTCTTTCTTTTAAGAGGATTTTTAAGGCTGTCAAATCAAACTGAACTTAAAACCACGATCGGTGAATGGTATGGTCAGATGTTGACGCATAGGGGACTCGATTTCAAGGGAAATATTGGAACTGATTGTAAATTACGTTTCAATAAAGACCTTTTGAATCGCGAAGCTACATGAAATCGCTGTGGGACACTTTTCTAATCCCAACTTTTCAAGTTTAGCATTCATTATCTGTGCGGTGAAGGTTTCGTGTTGGTTCGACGCGAAAAATAAACTCACATGTCAAGGGTATTCCGCTACGAAATGTAAATCATTTTCACCCAACCGCGACATTTCAGTATCATAAAACGTAGATACCGGTTTGTTTGCTCGAATTGTTTTTGCCGATCTGTCGACTGGGATCTGTCTAAACTGACTATTATGTCGACTAATATATCTTTCTTTTTTATCTCTCCGTTTTGTCAACAGTCCTGCCCGTCGATTTAGAGTTGGAAGCATGGAGACATCACCAAACAATAAATACAACCCCAAGTAAGTTGAATGGAATTTTTTTTATTTCTTCAGTTAATGTTGCGTGTCAGTGATTTAAATTATTCTTTTCGTCGTCGAGGGAAGACATGACCCCGGAACATGCTGGAATTAATACGGCAAAAATTATCAGAATGTCTTGAAAAATTAAGCCTTTCTCTTGAGGTGGGAACAGGGATTACTTCACGAGAAATTTCCCTGATTATTGTAGGTGGGAAGAATTGAGAAGCGGCCGGCCGTGTTGATATTTCTTTAACCGCTTGCATTCGCTGTACAAAATTTGTTCTTCGCTCTATCGTCGTTGAGTTTTTACCTAAAAAGAAAGCTTCTAATGTAGAACGGCAGAAGAAAATCTTTTTAAGCTTAAGTTGTTCTGTACAGGCAAGATTCAAATTGCGTACATACCTGCTTGTCCGACACGATCATAAGGATGAGTGAAGTACGCCGGAAGCAGAGGAATATTATATTTTGGTTTTAAATTTTAAGGATGAAAATCGGAAGGGTTGTTACTTGAAACTTGAGTCAAACCGGCGCTGTGTCATATCGGATCAGCTATCAATCCCGTGACGTTTTGTTCAAGAAGTTTGTCGCACAGTTATCGCGTTTATTTTCATGTTCGATAAGATACTCGCGGAAACCATTGGCTAACAACGAACGCAAGTGTTTCTCAAAACACTCGGGACCTCTGGAAGAAGTGTTCTTAACTGTAATGCTTCGTCATTCACTGATCAAGTCAATCGTCTCAATGCAGTTGGGCTGTTTGTGTGTTTATGGAAACGGAAGGTTTGATAATGAGTACGTGATTCAAAATCCATTTTCTTTACCCAATGTTAATGCAGTTCAACTGAACGGCTGATGGGAAGAAATAAATTCGTCAAATTGTGGGTATTGTCTGGATGTAGGGCCAAATATTCAAAGAATTAGAATGACTGATACATTATATTTAATAAGATTGGGACAGAAACACTTTTTCCCGAATCCCAACGTATATTTCTTTATATCAGCGGGTTGGTTGCGAGTTCTATTGTACTCTTTGCTCGTAAATTGTGTAACTCATTTTGTATTTATAATTTTACGGGTATAAATAGGCCTTTCCTAAAACTACCATGGTATAGTGTTAACCTCGCAAGGTCTTTGTTCTAATGACACAATAGCCTTTAGAGTCCATGTGGCCAGCTCGCACTTAAATAGTCGACGCTTTAGTAGAGGTGTGTTCTGGAATTAGAAAAAGCCGACAGCTTACTTTAGAGGCTTGAGGCCAATGGAAACTTAAATGTGTGCTAGTTTTTGTTCCCCAGATTCAATGTTTATGCAAATTTAAAGCAAATTTTAATCCCTTCGAGAACTTGTGGCCTGGCACGTGCAGCTCGTGACAAGAACAAAGCCCATTGTAAATGCATGCCTCCTAATACTTCGAAAAATATTATGGCATTTTTGACCAGCTCTAAGTGCCTTCGTAGCTCAGTATTAAGTGGTAGATCGTGTTTACTGGCATCTCAAAGGTGACGAATGGCTTCCACTCGCAAAGCCTCATTTTTTTTCACAATTTCCGGTTTTGTAATTCAACTAATTGCTTAAGAAGTTGTTGAAGAATTGAAAGATCGCTTTCCTTTCTTTTCATATTTTTTGCCCTCAGTTCACCTGAAAGATTCACGATTTTTAACGCTTGCATTATTCAAATAATCGCATTTTGTTATGGTGAGACTTTAACTCTGTTATTCTTTTTCTTGTGTAAAACTAACACAACACAATACGGTACAACAAAGCGCCTTACAATACAATGCAATGAGATGCAAGTCGCGTAATGCAATGGAGATTTATTTGACCACATTGAAGATAAAGTTTAATTTGCGTTCTGTTTCTTCTTCAAGACCGAGCAGAGAGGAAGTCCAAGAATGGGGAATAAGTTTTGAAAAACTACTCACGAGCAAAAGTAAGTGAAGTTCGTAAATTTTTGAATTTTATTCAGCTGAGAGATTAACACGTAACTTCTCCTTACCATATCATTCCATTGTCAAGCAGACAGGTAATGAGAAGAACGAAAATCATCAATTAAAGACTGGTTTCTATGTTATAGTTTCGATCGCTGTAAAAAAGGCCGGGACGTTAGCTGTATCTGGGATCTCAACGATAGTAGCAATCTCTTGTTTTAGAAATCATTGAGAGAAATGTTGGGAGTACCAGGGTTAGGGCAAGTGTTAATTTACATCATTAGTTTAATGAAATGTATCTGTCCGTCCTGTTAAAAGTGTGTCGCAGCTGAGGCGACGATATCGATAAACAGGGGCAATAGAAATTATTTACAAGAAAATGGCACTAAAATCTTCAGGTGAAATTTTCAATGTTTTCGGTCACCTGGCCGTCACCCACGCGTCGTCCTGTTGACCTCGCTTACGTAATTAACCTAATGGACGTAATCAGTGGGCGTCTGTGTATGTAGGAGGCTTTCAACAAACAACCCATTGATGACAGAAAATGAGTGCAAGAGCGCGAGGAAAACACAAGAGGACAGTTACTGCAAAACACGCAGTAATAAAAGGGATTGTAAAAGTAGCTAAAAGTGTTCCCTCTTAGTATTTCCGTACAGACCAGACCGAAAACAAACAAACAAACAAACAAACAAACAAACAAACAAACAAAGAAAAAAACAGTACAGACCAGTAAGAAGAGCATGAAGGAAATTTGTATGTTGACAGCATGATGATTACCCTGGTCCCAGAGGTTTTTCTTGATTTTTCTCAGCGTGAGAGAGCTGCGAGGAGCCGCGAAGCGGCGGACACAAGTCGCGAAGCTGGCTGTCTCATCTCATACGGAAAAAAATCAAGAAAAATTCGCGGCTCTCTTGGCTGTCTCATCTCATGCGGAAAAAAATCAAGAAAAACTCTGGGACCAGGGTACATGACGATTCTCTTCTTCTCAAAGCATGTAGAATATATCCTGGTCACGTATCGAGTCCAGCCATTAGGGAACTTAAGTAAACCACGACGGCAACGGCAATGAGAACGTCACCAAACAAAAGGTTTAATGAGCTAAACAATAGCTGTGCACGTGCGTTATAAATCTTTGTACATTTCTTAGCCGTCCTCTGCACAGCAACAACGTGAAATGACTAATTAAGTTCGGCGTATTTTGGAGAACGCGAACGACCGCGGCTAAGTTTTCGTATTTTTATTTGGAATTTAACGCTGGCGTTACATTTTTAGCTTGAGCACTTCTGAGACTGATAGGCGATCTGAATAGATCTAGACAATTGCGAAATTCAAAGATAAAATATAAATTCATTTTTTCACTTGGCGTCGTCCTCGCAGTCGCCGTCGTCATTGCTTTGCGTGATCTGCGTGACTGTACCATAATCACGCAGTCGTTTGTGTTCGTGGTCAGGTTGTAACGGCAATATATTGAATCGATGGCGAGAAAGCGTGAAATAACCTAGAACCCGTAAATCGGATTTTTAGTTTTCAGAGGAAAAAAAATGGGTCAAGGCAGTACTAAACGAGAATATTTCTTTCTTTTTTTTTCTTCGCTCTTCTTTAGCTGGTGTGAAAATCTTCCATGATTTTCTGAAATCTCAATACTCAGAGGAAAACTTGTTGTTTTGGCTGGCGGTGGAGAAACTCAAGAAAGAAACAGATCAGGCGGCCGTCAAAGAACTCGCACAGTCCATTTACCGTGATTACCTATCATCGGAATCTCCTAAAGAGGTGTGTACCTAGTGTTTATATTAATAATGCCCTGTGTACAATTTATATCTATTCGTACCTTTTGATACGCTTCGGCGGCATATCAGGCCAGTTTGGTCTCGCCGTAGTCGAGACAAAGTACCCATGGCTAGACCAAACGAGCCTACCCAAATTCGGCCGAGTGACCATGACGTCATAGCCATATCGGGTCAGTGCCTTGATATCGGGGGATATCAGGACAGTAGTCACGGCTTCTGATTGGCTAATTGCGAATTTAGGTACGGTAACACTTGAAACCTGCCCGGCCACATGCTGCCCTGCTCACAAACAGAGATTCCAGATCCACATTTTATCTGTACAGTCAGTGTGTTGAATACCGAAAAAGGACTTTGACATGAGCAGATTTGCGAAAGCCAAAACAAATAAGTTAATGCTCGGATTTGCGAAAGCCAAAAAAATAAATTTAAGCTTATAATGCGCTTAATTTATTATCGGATGTCTTAATTTGTCAGAGAACTTTGAGACTTGGAACCTTGTAGCTTTCGAGCTGACTCCCGTTTGGGACTGACGAGCACAATGCACTAGCTAGCACCCCGTCCATACTACGGAAACCATAGTTCTGTCGAACTTAGCCACTAAACTCGAAATAGACTTAACTTTACCAACAAGGCTTGAACCTTTCCCACCTCGTCTTCTTTTGCCTACACCCACTCATGAAGTTTTTAATTTCACCTCTGTTCAATAGGTCAGCATTGACCACAAAACTCGGCAGCTGATTGAAGACGTGTTGGAGGAACCCGATCAAACAGTGTACGATAATGCTCAGCGTCACGTGTATTACGTCATGTATCAGGACTGTTACCCAAGATTCATAGTGTCGAACGTTTTCAAGGCCCTACTGATGGCTAACGACTGATCACGTGATTTTGAATAGTATCTAGCTTATTTTCTGTTGAGTAGATTCTGCGATCGATGGTACGATTAGATGAAAATACAAAGTAAGGGACTCGTTCTTCTCGGTTTTTTACTTCGGGCCTTGCGTCTTAATGTTCCGATGAATATTTCTTGGCGCATTCTGTTAAATATCATGCTACTTCACAATTGGTCCTTTGAGCGTTGGGTCGTTTCACGCGACAGTCTTTCGTAGCACTAACGAATGCTGTGAAAAGCTAGTTAGTCCCTTACTTTTAGGGGGTAATGCAAATATCTTCTTTTTCTCCCAATCTTGGTCTGCTTGTTGGTAGACATCCTGTGATAGCAATTTTTACGTCACATACATGTATAGACATTCTTGGCGAGGAAAACCAGTTTCCAAATGTGATGAACCGGTTTTAAGGCTGTCTTAGAGACCATATCTAGCTGTGTTGGTATGACAAGTGTCACTTCTCTAGAGCCGGATATGGCTGAAGCGTTAGAATGTTGCTTGGAACATGACTGTGTCCCCATAAGGAAGTATCTCATTTACCGGAGGTTACATCAATGTAGTGTTTCAACGTGCTTGCACGTGACTTGTACCATGACTCTATGTCATCTTACGGGAACTATACTGTCACTAGAGGTCACAACATCTAATAAGGCAATTATCTCTCTGCACACTTTGCATACCTATCATGGTAGATTATTATCTGCATGCATTGCGGACCTATTTTTGTTTTTCTCAGCGTGGGCCTGAACCACGATTTACTTTACACCGGAAGCCATAATCGGGGATTATGGCTCCTGTTTATACGTATCGATCTGGGTATCCAATCCTCCACAACCTAAGCTGTTGTCTTTTTGGTCAATCAGTTGCAGATCTGACACCCTCGTGATCTTGCCGACGCAACTCTTCGTGCGATTGCGCCATGTTTTCCCGCGACTTTACAGGCTGTGTGCCTCGGTTTTAGTAACCGTCGAATTTACTGAGTTTCTGAATATTCATTTGACGCATTAGCCAGCGTCCACACTGCGCCGGATAAATTTGAAAACACAGCTTTATTTCTACGATTAGGCCTATCGTCCACACTAACCAGCCACGAAAACGGTCGAAAATGCTCTTCAAACCGGGGGAATTTGAGAACGACGGCTTTTCGTTTTCGTGTAGATGGAAAGCATTTTGAAAACGGAGCTTTTCGAAAACGATGTAGTCACGGTAATCATGTGATTTCCCTGATCGAGTTTTCCTCAAACACAAATCCAAAATGACCGGTGATTGTTGCGTTTTTAAGTTCCTCCGGCGTGATGTGGACGGAAAACATTTGATGCGTTTTCAGAGTGAAACCTCCGTTTTCAAATTCCTCCGGCGTAGTGTGGACGCGGCCTTGGTCTAGTCATAAACCAATTGTGTAGTAAGTAATAAATATATGAATCAACTTTGATTACTGTACGAAAGGAAAATTGGTGTTCATTCCTAAGAATAAAAGAAATGTTTAGAGTTTTTTTTAAAAAAAGTATTTAATATGATACCAATGTTCAAGCATCGTGGCGAGAACGTTGAAAATATTGTAGTGAAATGAAAAACTATTTGATGAAGGTCTAAGATAAAATGTATATATTACAGGGGAAGCTATTCTTTCTACACGAAAACTTGAAAATTGAAATTTTAATGGAAAGGCATTTGCAGTGACCGAGTGGCTATGTTCAATCTGTGAAACCTTTTCTGATCATTTTTACTCAAGGACATTTAGTGATGTATGCCAACAATGAACTGTAAATAAATAAAACTGAAAAATACCTAGCTTTCGATTTGGTCTTTTTAATACTCTTGAAAGTAAACCTGTATTGGGGAAATATTATTCGCGTTCACTTTAATGACCATTACTGGCAGGTAATGGACCGTGCCGCAGGTGAAGGCCACAAACTTGTATAAAGAACGTGACCAGTATTCCTAACTACGGACCGAACAAGCTTTTTGAATCAGTTGAATGTTTCAAAACTGTGCTGATGAGTTCATGCGTCCCCGCGATTCATTCTCGGTAAACTCGCGCGCTAAATACGACCAGATACGTTTTTCAGGTCGTTTTTGTGAAAGTTTAACCGTTGTCCGCTAAATATGAATGGAAAAAAGTTATCTTTTGTCAACGGTCCATTACCCTGGTTCCAGAGGTTTCTTTTTCGCAGTCAGTAGCAGAGAGAAGAAAGAAAACCTCTCTAGGGCCAGGTCGGAGCGGTCCGTTCCGACCACACAGGGAACCAACCAGAATTTTCTGATACACTTTGTGCCGTTACATGAAGATCATCTTATCATGAGCTTCGGATAACTGGTCGCGTAAGCCTTCACGAAACGTCCCGACGATTTTCCATCCATAATGCATCACAGCCTTTAGCACTTCCGTTACAGCACGTACAATGTACCGGTACCTCTCTTAGAAATATTTTCCTCCATTGCATTCAGTCGTAAAAGCCACATAAGTAGCTATAAATCGCCGCGGTAATCACAGAGAACAAAGAAGTAAACAACTAAGACAAGGTAAGCTATTTTTTTTATTCAAATTCTTACGCCTCAACTGTTGTGTTTATTGTGGCTGTGTGAGAGAAAAGATTACGTAACTACCGTAGCCGAAAGAGTGTGCATTGGAGGCAATGCAGTTCGGCTAATCGAAATTCAGGCAATTTTACGTTATTCTGTATTATTGTCCGCACTTTAAAAGAAATGAGAATAGTTCATGATCACTGTCATGATACTCTATCCTCTCTACAAAACGTCCATAAATTGTAAAGCTCTAATATAATTAAAGCTTAAATTGCTTAAAAAGTCTACTTCTTAGCAATGTACTTTGAGTATAAATTTTTTTATAAAGCAACGTATTTGTAGCATAACATCTTTTTGACCTTTTCTGTATTATCGTCCTCACTTTAAAAGAAATGGGAATAGTTCATGACCACTGTCTTGGTACTCTATCCTCTCTACAATTTCTATTCAAATTATCAAATTAATTCAAAACATCAAGTTATTCAATGTATTTTAATGTACTCTTCATAATAATGTGAACTGTGAAGTCAAAAATCCAGCTAACAAGTTACGTTTCTTGCTGCTGTCAATCATGACAAAACTCTATGACCACTGAAAAAAGAAACAAAAATGAATCCAAATCTACAACTCACAACCACAGACATGATTTTTAAACCCATTGCAATCTTCCATAGGAAAAACGATGGAGACTGATACTACGACTATCAGTTGAGTAAGACAGGATAGAGCTTTGGTGATGAAGTTTCAGACTTAAAATTACGGTGTTGCCATGGGCAACTTTCCTTGTTTCCAATGGTAACAATATCGTCGCTTGCAATTTTGCGCACTTTGCTGCCGATGACATCTGGCTGTCGAGTGGCCATTGGAAACGAAGCCAGATGCCCTTGACAACAACCCACGTTACCGGTAAACACTAAAACCTGGTCACCAACATTTCGTTGCGCCTTACCAAACTGATAATTGAAGTACATTTACCCATAATTCTTAGCACACAAAAACTTAAACAATGCTCATAAAAACATACAGAAAAGTTCTAAGACCTTCAAACCCAACATACACAATGTCATTAACACAGGGACAAATAAATTGCAAAAATATGGCTTTCCTTGTACTTTATGGGCTGTGTACGGCTTGCATGGTATTGTGGTAAAATGTACTGCTGCCATCGTTTTTTCCAACGGAGAATTACATTGTGTTTCTGGAGAGGTCCTCCAAGATGACAGACAGTGGACAGTGGCAGAAAATACCAGCTTAAGATTGGGGAAATATTATTTGTGTTCACTTTAATGACCATTACTGGCAGGTAATGGACCGTGCCGCAGGTGAAGGCCACAAACTTGTATAAAGAACGTGAGCAGAAAAAAGTATTTTTGTTCTACCTGTATCAACTACCTCTTATGACAAAGATTTTTTTTTTGTTAAACAAGATGAACATTTTTATTACATGTGATAAGCTTGAAAATAGTTAAGATGGCCACAATTCAGCAGCAAATCTGTCTTACAACTTGACATTGAAGTAATCTTTTACAGGCACCATGGTGGCAGGACCATAAAAGTCCAACAGCCAAACATGAGTGATTTCAAGCTTCAATGTCTGCCAACCTAAAGGATAAAAAAAAAAGTTAAACTTCCTGCTAGCATAAATTCTGAGAAGCAACAGCTGCAGAGCATTGTCACACAAAAAGGCATATTTGAAACAGTGACATACAGGATCAAATTACCATAGTCTGTGAAAGCAGTCTTGCATTATCTCGTTGCCCCATTGCCATATTATTATATGACAATGGGGCAATGAGAGTGTACATTATAAAATGGCGTTATATATCAATCCGTTGGATTTAGAATCTACATAGTTTGGGAACTCACCATGATCTTTAGGCCATGTTTTCATCACGGGGTGTCTTGAGAACAAAGCATTTTGAGCAAACTTTTCCTCATCAGGGCCCACATGAACAAGCTGAAGAAATTGCGAAGAGTCAAAAGTACTCTTTGAGAATAAATGAATTTGATCACAGATGCAGACCTTTTAGGCGATCCGGCAGTTATTTTGAATTGTATTGTTGTAAAAAGCTATTGTGGGATGTTTAGGGGACAAATACATACTAATTTGCCCTGGAGCATCCCATAACAGCTATTTGAAACAGAATTCAAAATGGCTGTGTATCTTTGCCAAAAATGTCCATTTCTTCTGCTATCTCTGTCAATGAATTACTTGACTAGTACTTGTCACTTGAGTTCTGATATGCCCATGAATACATAAAAACACACCATCTTAACATCAAGCTTGGTCAATAACCATTTTGTGTTAGTCAATTATTGCATGACTATTATAATAGGCCTGCAATGCGAGCAAAGTAATAAGTTACATAGGTCTATAAACACGTTGCATGCTACGATGGTGGTCAATATTTAACACTTAATGACTGGTCCCGAGGGGGAACAGTGAATTTTGTTTCCTGAGAATCTCAATTCGTCTCAGGAAACATTGAGATTTGTGGAAACAAAATTCACTATTTCCCAAGGGACCAGTCATTAAGTGATTTGTTATATAGCAAAACAAATGGGTCAAACAGGTAGAAAACAAATAATCCCTTCATTGAGAAAATGATGTGCAATAGTGGTCAACATTTCACAGGTAACATTGAACTGTTTACTGTTTAATGTCATAGTTTTTGCAATGTTGCCGGCTCATCGCATTTGGAGGGAAACAGTTTCATTGTTAGATGTCATGTGATCATGAATTAGCCAATGAATGGGCACGCTGTAGCGGGAAAAACGCCAGCTATTTAACAATAACCTCTTACTAAATTAACAAGAGGGGCGTACTGAGAATACTTGCCTGAGGTTGTGGGAGTAGGGACTGAGCACAATAAGGTCCACACAAAAATGACCAAGGGTCAATATTGCCCAGTACAGCACGAGCAAGCTAGGTTAGTAAGTAGTTTATTATATGGCATTTTATTAAAATATATGGGTTATGACCATTTCCACGGAAATGGGTCAGTATGGCAAAATCCTGACCAAGAAGGAAGTAATCAGAATGGATTGGGTTTACCTAGAAACTACCATGCCATGTAATAAATTAAATACATCTTGACTTGAAATGTGAAACTTCTGAAATGACATACCTTTCCAATGACAGTGACTCTTGAGCACAGAGGTTCTTCAGGATCCCAGTCATGTTCTTTGCAATATCCACTCTGTGCTTCTGACAGTGCTAGGCTGGACATTGCATTTAACTCTATGTTTTTAACCACAGGGTCATCTTTTGTCAGGTAGAAGTATGGTACTCCTGTGCTATTAGTGACAGTACCGTCACTGAATGAAGCCGCCATTCCAAAAGGTGCCCCATCCATTGATGCAGAGATAGTTGATATGGATCCCCAGTCAGAATTGTGCACAATGTATCTTGCTGTGGATTGAGAATTAAACTACGAATAAGATTTTCTTTCCAACTGTCATTTTAGGTTACATTTCTTTGCAAGCCAGTGCTTCACTAATGTTTCAGAGAATGAAGACTGTGACAAAAAGTATTGTTTAGCCCCTCCCCTCCACTTTTCATTCAAGTCCACTGCTATTTCCATCACTTTATCATGTTGTCATAGTAGCAAGCTACCAGTACCCATCAAATAACTGTCCTCTTGGGTTGAGGGAGACACTGCAAGTGTTACCTGCCTCAATGATCAAGTAAGCTCAAACAAAGAAATGTTTTATCCAGAATAGAACCTTATAAGTGCCTAGGCACTTCAGCTCTTTTACCGACTGTAATTGGATATTATTAGATGGCTAGCTCTTCTAGTAGGCAGGCTGAACCAAATCCTGTGCTTTGATTGGTTACTTAAGTAGACACAATGGGGGCCATCTTGCCTGCTTGGGATTGCCTACTTTATCTCACAGGAGAATAGGTTCCTGTATGTCATATAATAGATCCTTTTTTTGACCAAGTCTGTACAGTCTAGATGACTGGATATTGGACTCAATTATTAATTGCATACAGTATTTATGAACCTGAAGTGTTACTGGTTACACATAAAAAAAAGATTTTGGTCAAAATCCAGCCATTCAAATGTCCTCATGCTTGGTCAAAAAACCACATGCAGTTAAAAAAAAATGTTTTGTACAATTCTCACCTGTTTTTGCCTTTTCAAATCTGGGTGGGGGGTCATATGTCTTCGTAGGGTGTGTCTTGTCTGTGGGACTAGTGTGTGTCTTGTCTGTGGAATCAGTGTGTGTTTGGCGTGTGGGATTAGAGTGTGTCCGACGTGTGGGATATGCAGGCTTAGACCAGGATCTAAACTCTGGAAACATCTTCATGTGGCGGCGCTCTTCTTCCATCCAAGAATCATGCATTTCTCCATAATCTTCAAAGTCTTCTCCAGGCTTAAGTTTATGAAAGTGGGCTTTGTACCCTTCAGGAATAATGTAAATACTGAGTATATATAAGCCATTGCTACCTTTAACACTTGATTGTTTGCTGAGCAATATCATCTTTAGTTGTCTTATTGTAACAGGGATAGAAATAAGCACTCGACTACTCACATGAGGCAAGCCTTAGTCTTTTTTCTCAAGTATAGATTGTACATTTTTTGGTGAATTTTTCAAGTTCACTTACTCCAATGATGAGTACTGTTATTCCCATAGTAGCATTACCACAAGAGTTTTGAAAACTGAAAATTGGGAAAATGAAGAAACAAAAACCTAAAAAATATTGACTGAAGAGGGGTACCTGTTGCAATAATTCAACTTCAGTTAGAAACCAACCAAGGGTTGTGTAAACAGGCCCTGAATAATGTAGTGAGGTTAATATATGGATCCAGGGGGGACTCCCATATAAAAAGAACAGGGGTACCAAGGTACCAAGATCCTACTTTGTGGGCGCAGCTTTAATTATTTTTCACCTCTAAGAGGTACCAGGAGCCTCCTAGAGGTACCAATTCTCAAACAAAACTTTATCTTCTGACAAATTATTTTGGCTCAATACCCTAAAAGGTACTGCAAATGCTCTCACTGTGGAGCTTTTAAGACTGAACACGCTAAGAGGTACCAAAACCTCTTTTTTAACCCCTAAAAGGTACAGCGAGCAGCCCGATCCTTTTTCAATGGGAGTTCCCACCCCCCTGGGATATGGATCACAAACAATATCTAAAGAATGATGCAATTCTTACTTGTGTCGACAATGAGTTACCAGTTTTACTACATTTCTACCTGAACATAAATGTCGTGTTTATAAGTGTTTGCTGTAAGATGACTGACACTGAATGACAAATAAGCCATAGTTTCCAACTACCCTTTTGCCAAGCTTTATCAAGACAAGTCATCATGCAAAACATTTTGTTTAAAAATGAGTTAGATTCATATGCAAATGAACACTCATGTAGGTGAAACATTTTCATACGTGTGTATGAATTGTCTCGCTTGGAGACTCATTTTGACACGCTGGCAAGAGGCAAATAGGAAGTAAGTGGCCTGTTGAATGGATATAAATAAAATAAATATTTGCAAGATCCTTTTTAGCATGTATGTTCATTTTTCAACTGATGTTAGTATTTGCTAGCTCCAATATGGTTGATTAAACTCCATATTTTAAGCCCTGATGAACTATCAAATATTAAGGTGATAAATATCTACCTTTGACATGACCGACATAGCCTCTGACCATCTGTGCTCGAAAGTTCAGCTGAATGAAGAAGTTCTTACCTCAAATAGTCTGCTTATGGATATAACATATACTTACTTCGATTTTGGTTAATGGAGCAATTAAATGTTGGAAGAGTCATCTTACCAGCATCATATTAGAGCAATATTTATCAAAAGGCTTTTTAACACCCACGAACAGATGATAACATCAGGAACTTTAAATTTTTAGCATGCAGCTAAGTTTCTGAACATTGGCTTTTAAAAAAGGCAACAGATAAATGTTTGAGGAGAAACGTGAAAGCGAAACAAAAGGATTCCAGACAACCAGGAGTACAAAAACAGGGGGGGAGTTTATGTCAACAAACTTTCTCAGCTCAATACTAACCCCACAATTAAGCTTAAGTATGAGCTGTTAAAGGGAGATGAAACGAGAAGAACGAATTTTGAGATACAAACAAACCTTGTTCATTGTACGAGTCTTTATCCTGGTGAGGACTGGGAAAGACAACCAGCGCAAAAAAGACACCAAATATAACAAGGAACGTCAGAGACACGCACGTTAATTGACAAAAATTGGCATCTTCCTCATTTTCGTCCACAACAGTAGTTGGAGGAGGAGTTTTGGGGTCGTCGTCAAAGAGTTTAACCTTATCTTCAGGCGAACCCATCACAAAATTAAAAATCGCCCAGAGGTGAGCTTTGTATTCCGGAAACGAAACGTCCTCTTCGATTAGTGAGCGTGACTTGTAAGCCTTCCTCCGCCTCCTCTTCCTCCTCTTATTATTTTGACTGTAAAATCGTTTTTGATTGGTGGGAAAGTAACCAATCAACAGTGAGCTCTCCGTAATAGACGAGTGGCGTTATGGGTAATGGTAACCAAAAACATGGCGGACATAAATGCGAAACAATTTTGGAATTTATAATATGGAGCTGTTTTCCTTCGCTTCTAATGGTTGTATCTACTGTAAAGCCATATTTATTTGCTTGTTCAAGTACAACGAGGCTATCAGCTGTTTATTAAGGATGCAAGAGAAACCAATTAGTCATGCTTTCACGTTTTAATGTCTTGAACACTTGACGACAACTCTGCTCAATTTTCGCGGGATTTTTGGACCTGATCTTCTTTCGTGAATTTACTGCTGGACTAGAAAATACATTTGCTTAGAATGGCGGATGACCTGTCTAGCTTCATTGAATCTCAGAAGCGAAAACTTGAACAGGAAAGGGCAGAAATGTCACGTGCACAGCAAACTGAGGTACCAGAAACTAAAGCAAGCTCTACTTTAGTCCTATACAAACTATATAGCCTAGCTTATAATTAGTTCAGATTTGTTTTTGGTTTGATTTTATGCCCCAATGTGATTTTCATTTTATTTCGTTTTTATGAGTATAAACATGAGGCTAAAGAAAATAAAAGCGAAATTTAAGCCATGACAATTTGGGTGTCTACAAAACGAAGACCTAAGACCCAAGACCCAAGACCTAAGATTGAAAAGCAGAGATGTGTTTTTAACAGGCCTATCAAACCAGAGACTGTCAAACCGGGTCAAAGCTTCTCCTCAGACACCAACTGACGCGAAATCAACAGTGTCTTCGTTTTGTAGATAAGGCTGGCTTGAACTGTTAAATGAAACCCTTGCTTAAATGCTTTGTTAGATGTCAACTGACGTGAAATCAATGGGGTCTCCGTTTTGTAGAAAGGGCCACCTGGATGTATAAAACGAAGACCCTCCCTCAAACTCTTTGTCAGATGCCAATTGATACGAAATCTTTTTGTATATAAGGTCGCCTTGAGCTATAAAATGCAGACCCTCGCTTTAACACTTTGTTATACGTCAACTGACCCGAAATCAACAGGGGTTGTTACCAACTGTGTGAGTCAGTAAGGCATACAAGGCATGCATGGTAGGATCCCTAACCCCTATAAAAAGCCTAACGACAAGCTAACTAAGCTAACTTAGGCAAACTAGATTGTTAATTAGACTTAACAGAGAGCTATTTAGGTTAATAAGAGTGACTGACTGCAAGACTGACCCATGCAAGCCAGTAATCCCTACTGGCTCTAAGGCTAACCACAAGCTAACTGAGGCAACCTTTTTTAGTACATGGGTGTGGGGGCAGAGATGTTTAGGGTAACCAGATTGTTATTAACTTATTTAGGCTAACCAGAATGGGTTTCATGTTAGCTTCCATGTCTTGCTAGCTTGCACTTTGTGCAGACCCAAAACTATCTAAACTGGTATGCAGATTCCTCTCGTGGACACTGCAAGAACTGTGATTTTAAACTGACTGTAACCTGGTTTGCATACTAATTTGGGTTAATTTTTAAGAATGCATTTGAAATTGAGACCACTGTAATAATGAAGTGCCCTCATTTTGTGGGTTTTTGTGAAACAGGGTTTCACTGTTTATTATTTTTGGACCACAAAGCAACATACTTATTTGCATATCACTCAATAAGAAAAGCGCGCTAAGAAAGTCGTGTTCAGTAGCCAGCGACTTGTGTATTTTTCAGTCAAGCTGAGGGATTCTGTCCTTTACCTGCCTGATTAGATGGGCAAGTGAAGTTTCCTCTCAAAATTTTGAGGAAATTCGAATTAAAAAGTACTGTAAGGGTGGATTTTTTTGAGCTACTGAGAATGACTTTCTGGCTAGTACATCAAAGGTAAAACTTGCTCCAACGGCAAGCCCGAAAGTTGGTTTTCTCTTCACCCTGAAGACTACTGTTATTTTCTTATGCACTAGGCCTCATTCTACATACTGTTTACTGGTTATGGTTTTCTGTTGCTGGAGCTGTTTATGATTTGTGATAGGGACACAGCTCCCTCCTGCTAAAACATTCTGACTTGAATGACCCCCATGCTATGGGAGAAATCAACATGTTTATCATCATAGATCATGATCTTCCTGTAAGGGTTTTTAAGGTATTCCTCTGTGTTGCTGTAGATCTCTTCATATAATTGATCAAACCTTGTTAATATGGTCATTTCTCAGGTAGAGACATTAAAAGAATGAACCAAACATTTGAATCACGAATATGTCATCAGGTGATTTTACAGGATTATAATAATTATTCTTCATTTTCATTTTTATTGTCATTAGGATCGTAGCAGGACAAGCCCAAGAGGATACAAACCTGACAGCAGGTAACAATAGCTGTAATGTGTCAGTGATATACCTCAATGTGACTGTGCGATGCAAGTCATTATTTGGCTGTGTGACCGCACGATGCAGTTCCCGTCAAAGACTCACATTTCACCCTTGCTCACCATAGTGTCTTCAGTAGCTCAGTGGTTGGAGGGTCCACTAGATCACGGAGGGTGGTGGATTCAAATCCCATCTGGAACTTGGATTTCTTTCCAAGTTGATGTCATTTCTACATTTAAAGTGTCAGTGATTAACATCAAAACTCTCAATGATATATCAATACGAAGCCAATTATGCAACTTATATCTAAAGAAAAGCAACAACAATAACAACAACAATTGAACAGGACAGGGAAATTTCCTTCTTGGTACTACGTGTAAAGTTGGATCAAGGCATGGCAGCCTAACAGTTGGAATCTTGGATTTCTAGTCAAACTGGAAGTCCAGGTTCAATTGCTGGCCAGGGTAACTTTGTTGTGTTCTTGGGCAAGGCAATGTACTCTCAAAGTGTCCCTTTCCTTTGAAATGCTAACCCTGCACTGGACTAGCATCCTATTAAAATTACTATAAGCACTGGCCTGATAAGTTAGCTATGCTTAATGTAAAACTTACACTTTTTGTTACGTTAGTTGAATAAGTCTCCCAACTACATGTAAATACAGGTAGGTTATAGATTTCCCCCTCTCAAAATAAAATTATTTTACTGAGAAACAAGGTGGCGAGGTCTCATTTCATAATAATTATTATTATATCTTGATTTCAATTGATACAATTTTTTTTTATTTAAACTGGACTAGAAATACTGCTATGAATCAGTTCTGTCTGTTTTTATCCACCAAGGCATGCACAAAGAGGTCCCTTTCCTGCATCCGAGGCCAAGATAAAGGCAAAAGGTAGTGCATGTTGATATTATTTAGAGTTGGTATTTGGACTTTCCGGTATGCTTCCATTGATAGGGCATCAGATAAGAACAGCCTGCTGTATATCTGAATTCAGATAGAGAATCGCTCTTATACAATTAAACTACTTTTTGGACTTAACAAATAATAACAATAATAATATGTTAATAATATACTAGTATAAGTTATTACTTAACAGTGCTAAATGTTAGTCTCTCATTTGTGGATTTCTTTCAACAGCCACTGTGGAGGATGACAGTGATGTAGGAGGACTGAAGTTAGGCGGTTATGAAAAACATCAACAGAAACTACGGCAGGAGAGGAAGGAGGATTATAGAAAGTATCTTGCAGAGGTATCTTGTGAAAAGAAAACTAAAAATATTCATAGCCACTTAGGCTGTGTTCTTTTCAGATCAACCATTTCAACTACAACCAGTTTGGGTTGATAGGGTTGACATTTCTTGATGGAACACTTTTCCAACCATTTTCAGTTAAAATGCAGTAACTCCTGGGTATACTCCTTATGCAAGTAACAATCACACAACAGAATCACGCAAATGCTCTTTCAACTGTTTCAACCTGGTTTGAGGACAGTTAAAATAGTTGATCAACCAAACCAACCAGAAATGGTTTTCGCTCAATAGAACACAAAAAACCCAACCAACCGGAAGCAGTTGATGCCAATGTGCAGTACCAGAAAATATCTATACTCCCTCCACAGAAGAGATTGGAATTTCCTGGGGGGTGGGGGTTCTCCAAGACCAAAAAATTTAAAGAAATGTATCAGGTTTAATTGGAATTTCCAGAGGGGTGGGGGATCTTGGAAAAAATCCCTTCTGTGGGGGAGGTATAGATATTTTCTGGAACTACCCGATAGAACACAACCTTAAATTTGATATTATTTAATCAGAGCAGCGTTACTTAATTTAATGTCGTTATTGTAAACATATGATTGTGGTAGAGAGTAACAATAATAATAATAATAATAATAATAATAATAATAATAATAATAATAATAATAATAATAATAATAATAATAATAAAGAAAGTATTACTTTTTCACCACTAATAATCAGAAGGATGGCACATGTGAGGGTATTTTGTCCCCTTAGCCAAATCATCATTTTATTCTTAACTTGGGCTTTGCCACTGAATCCATTGAACAAGATGAAACATTTGATAACTGACCAATGTGACCCCCCACTCTAAAATTTAGCTGGAACACTGTGATCACGTTCTTTGATTATGGTTGTTGATGGACTATGCCAATTCTCCATTTCTTAGAAAAATTTCCACAGCTCAGGCAAAGCTGGTCCTGTTTTGTCAGAGAGTAGATCACCTTACCCAGGGTACAAATCAGGAGAGGTCAGTACTTTTGTTCTGTTGACTTCTTTTGGAGAGATCACTGAATTTACCAAGTAATAATAAAAACCGTTTGTTTTGTTTCTATTAGAGAGTCAGAAAAAAGCAAAATTCACTTCATTGCAAATGGCCAGTAATGCAGTAGTTAGTTTTGTCCAGTAACCGAAAAAAATCCTGATTTCTGAATTTCATTCAGCATTAGTTTGGCTATGTGGTATGTATATGGGCTGTTATTTACCTTCAAGGTAGTTTTTCTTTTTTTTTTTTTGCGGGGGGAGGGGGGGGGGAGAAATAATGATTATATCACTTTGCTTTCATTGACAGTTTCACTAGGAACCACTTTCTGTACTTTTGAGGTCTCCACTTTTGGAGATTGTTTTATTAATTTTTTAGCTCTACGGTAATACATTAAAATAATATGGCAACCTACATTACAGAGTAGTGTATTGTCATCTGCAAGGAGAATTGACTGTTTTTAAATTAATGTTGAAACAATACTATTATTAGCTACAGCCTGCTGGCTACACAAGGGAACTTTTGTTGCTGGAACAAAATAATGTTTTGTAGGTAAAAGTTTGTTTTGAAATGCTTCAGAAACATTTTGATTCTTTTTTAGAAGCAAGTTAGGATGTTTTCTATGTGTCTAACCAGTGTTTTTGTTAGTAGAATGAATCACAATTAAAATTTAAAAATTGTGTCTAAACAAACAAACATGCTTGTAGCTATTGCAACACTGTTTCATTTACCCAGGAGCTTAGAACAGCATTGATACCTGCCTAACATAACATCATTCAATGCCAAATCATAAATCAATGTTGATAGATTTGGTGTTGACAATCTAAAAAAACAACTCTCAAGCTACAGAGTAAGTGATATTTGTCTTACTTTGATGGTAGGCCTGCATGCCTAATTGAAAATTATTCTGTCCCTTTTCTGGTAATTCTCGTTTCTGATTACATTCAGCATCAGCCATAAATAATTAATGACTGAGTTCTTTGGTCATCACAGACATTTGCATAGCGTCAATTAACTTTGCCAGGTGGCATATAAATTTGCACTGTCAATACTCAGAAAAAAATATTAGCATTGCAAATTAACAGGTATAAATAACTATTGTTTTTAATGTGCAAGAGCGCGAGGAAAACACAAGAGGACAGTTACAGCAAAACACGCAGTAATAAAAGGGATTGTAAAAGTAGCTAAAAGTGTTCCCTCTTAGTATTTCCTCACAGACCAGACCAAAAAAACAAACAAACAAATAAACAAAGAAAAAAACAGTACAGACCAGTAAGAAGAGCATGAAGGAAATTTGTATGTTGACAGCATGATGATTACCCTGGTCCCAGAGGTTTTTCTTGATTTTTCTCCGCATGAGAGAGCTGCGAGGAGCCGCGAAGCGGCGGACACAAGTCGCGAAGCTGGCTGTCTCATCTCATACGGAAAAAAATCAATAAAAATTCGCGGCTCTCTTGGCTGTCTCATCTCATGCAGAAAAGAATCAAGAAAAACTCTGGGACCAGGGTACATGACGATTCTCTTCTTCTCAAAGCATGTAGAATATATCCTGGTCACGTATCGAGTCCAGCCATTAGGGAACTTAAGCAAACCACGACGGCAACGGCAATGAGAACGTCACCAAACAAAAGGTTTAATGAGCAAAACAATAACTGTGCACGTGCGTTATAAAACTTTGTACATTTCTTAGCCGTCCTCTGCACAGCAACAACGTGAAATGACTAATTAAGTTCTGCGTATTTTGGAGAACGCGAACGACCGCGGCTAAGTTTTCGTATTTTTATTTGGAATTTAACGCTGGCGTTACATTTTTAGCTTGAGCACTTCTGAGACTGATAGGCGATCTGAATAGATCTAGACAATTGCGAAATTCAAAGATAAAATATAAATTCATTTTTTCACTTGGCGTCGTCCTCGCAGTCGCCGTCGTCATTGCTTTGCGTGATCTGCGTGACTGTACCATAATCACGCAGTCGTTTGTGTTCGTGGTCAGGTTGTAACGGCAATATATTGAATCGATGGCGAGAAAGCGTGAAATAACCTAGAACCCGTAAATCGGATTTTTAGTTTTCAGAGGAAAAAAAATGGGTCAAGGCAGTACTAAACGAGAATATTTCTTTCTTTTTTTTTCTTCGCTCTTCTTTAGCTGGTGTGAAAATCTTCCATGATTTTCTGAAATCTCAATACTCAGAGGAAAACTTGTTGTTTTGGCTGGCGGTGGAGAAACTCAAGAAAGAAACAGATCAGGCGGCCGTCAAAGAACTCGCACAGTCCATTTATCGTGATTACCTATCATCGGAATCTCCTAAAGAGGTGTGTACCTAGTGTTTATATTAATAATGCCCTGTGTACAATTTATATCTATTCGTACCTTTTGATACGCTTCGGCGGCATATCAGGCCAGTTTGGTCTCGCCGTAGTCGAGACAAAGTACCCATGGCTAGACCAAACGAGCCTACCCAAATTCGGCCGAGTGACCATGACGTCATAGCCATATCGGGTCAGTGACTTGATATCAGGGGATATCAGGACAGTAGTCACGGCTTCTGATTGGCTAATTGCGAATTTGGGTACGGTAACACTTGAAACCTGCCGGGCCACATGCTGCCCTGCTCACAAACAGGGATTCCAGATCCACATTTTATCTGTACAGTCAGTGTGTTGAATACCGAAAAAGGACTTTGACATGAGCAGATTTGCGAAAGCCAAAACAAATAAATTAATGCTCGGATTTGCGAAAGCCAAAAAAATAAATTTAAGCTTATAATGCGCTTAATTTATTATCGGATGTCTTAATTTGTCGGAGAACTTTGAGACTTGGAACCTTGTAGCTTTCGAGCTGACTCCCGTTTGGGACTGACGTGCACAATGCACTAACTAGCACCCCGTCCATACTACGGAAACCATAGTTCTGTCGCTCCTTAGCCACTAAACTCGAAATAGACTTAACTTTACCAACAAGGCTTGAACCTTTCTCACCTCGTCTTCTTTTGCTTACACCCACTCATGAAGTTTTTAATTTCACCTCTGTTCAATAGGTCAGCATTGACCACAAAACTCGGCAGCTGATTGAAGACGTGTTGGAGGAACCCGATCAAACAGTGTACGACAATGCTCAGCGTCACGTGTATTACGTCATGTATCAGGACTGTTACCCAAGATTCATAGTGTCGAACGTTTTCAAGGCCCTACTGATGGCTAACGACTGATCACGTGATTTTGAATAGTATCTAGCTTATTTTCTGTTGAGTAGATTCTGCGATCGATGGTACGATTAGATGAAAATACAAAGTAAGGGACTCGTTCTTCTCGGTTTTTTACTTCGGGCCTTGCGTCTTAATGTTCCGATGAATATTTCTTGGCGCATTCTGTTAAATATCATGCTACTTCACAATTGGTCCTTTGAGCGTTGGGTCGTTTCACGCGACAGTCTTTCGTAGCACTAACGAATACTGTGAAAAGCTAGTTAGTCCCTTACTTTTAGGGGGTAATGCAAATATCTTCTTTTTCTCCCAATCTTGGTCTGCTTGTTGGTAGACATCCTGTGATAGCAATTTTTACGTCACATACATGTATAGACATTCTTGACGAGGAAAACCAGTTTCCAAATGTGATGAACCGGTTTTAAGGTTGTCTTAGAGACCACATCCAGCTGTGTCCGTATGAGAAGCGTCTCTTCTCTAGAGCTGGATATGGCTGAAGTGTTAGAATGTTGCTTGGAACATGACTGTGTCCCCATAAGGAAGTATCCCATTTACCAGAGGTTACATCAATATAGTGTTTCAACGTGCATGCACGTGACTTGTACCATGACTCTATGTCATCTTACGAGAACTATACTCTCACTAGAGGTCACAACATCTAATAAGGTAATTATCTCTCTGCACATGTACACTTTGCATACCTATCATGGTAGATTATTATCTGCATGCATTGAGGACCTATTTTTGTTTTCCTCGGCGTGGGCCTGAACCACGATTTACTTTGCTCCGGAAGCCATAATCCGGGATTATGGCTCCTGTTTATACGTATCGATCTGGGTATCCAATCCTCCACAACCTAAGCTGTTGTCTTTTTGGTCAATCAGTCGCAGATCTGACACCCTCGTGATTTTGCCGACGCAACTCTTAGTGCGATTGCGCCATGTTTTCCCGCGACTTTACGGGCTGTGTGCCTCGGTTTTAGTGACCGTCGAGTTTACTGAGTTTCTGAATATTCATTTGACGCATTAGCCAGCGTCCACACTGTGCCGGATAAATTTGAAAACACAGCTTTATTTCTACGGTTAGGCCTATCGTCCACACTAACCAGTCACGAAAACGGTCGAAAATGCTCTTCAAACCGGGGGAATTTGAGAACGACGGCTTTTCGTTTTCGTGTAGATGAAAAGCATTTTGAAAACGGACCTTTTCGAAAACGATGTAGTCACGGTAATCATGTGATTTCCCTGATCGAGTTTTCCTCAAACACAAATCCAAAATGACCGGTGATTGTTGCGTTTTTAAGTTCCTCCGGCGTGGAGTGGACGAAAAACCTTTGACGCGTTTCAGAGTGAAACCTCCGTTTTCAAATTCCTCCAGCGTAGTGTGGACGCGGCCTTGGTCTAGACATAAACCAATTGTGTAGTAAGTAATAAATATATGAATCAACTTTGATTACGAAAGGAAAATTGGTGTTCATTCCTAAGTATAAAAGAAATCTTTACAGAGTTTTTTTTAAAAAGTATTTAATATGATACCAAATTTCAAGCATCGTGGTGAGAACGTTGAAAATATTGTAGTAAAATGAAAAACTATTTGATGAAGGTCTAAGATAGAATGTATATATTACAGGGGAAGCTATTCTTTCTATACGAAAACTTGAAAATTGAAATTTTAATGGAAAGGCATTTGCAGTGACCGAGTGACTATATTCAATCTGTGAAACCTTTTCTGATCATTTTTACTAAAGGACATTTAGTGATGTATGCCAACAATGAACTGTAAATAAATAAAACTGAAAAATACCTAGCTTTCGTTTTGGTCTTTTTATTACTCTTGAAAGTAAACCCGTATTGGGGAAATATTATTCGCGTTCACTTTAATGACCATTACTGGCAGGTAATGGACCGGACCGCAGGTGAAGGCCACAAACTTGTATAAAGAACGTGACCAGTATTCCTAACTACGGACCGAACGAGCTTTTTGAATCAGTTTTGACTGTTTGAAAACTGTGCTGATGAGTTCATGCGTCCCCACGATCCATTCTCGGTAACCTGTGCGCTAAATACGACCAAATACGTTTTTCAGGTCGTTTCTGTGAAAGTTTAACTAAGTTGGCCGCCAAATATGAATGGACAAAAGTTTTCTTTTGTGAACGGTTCATTACCCTGGCTCCAGAGGTTTCTCTTTCGCAGTCAGTAGCTGAGAGAAGAAAGAGGCCAGGTCGAAGCGCAGTGGCGGATCTAGGGGAGGGGCCCGGCCCCCCCCCACCCCCGCCTGAAGGAAGAAAAGCCGGCAGGCAGGTAAAACAAAACCGACACCCCCCCCCCCCCCCCCCCACCTTTAGCTCAAAGTCTGGATCCGCCACTGAAGCGGTCCGTTTCGACCACACAGGGAACGAATCAGAATTCTCGGATATACTTTGTGCCGTTACAGATCATCATATCCTGAGCTTCGGGAAGTTGGTCGTGTGAGCATTCACAAAACGCCCCGACGATTTTCCTTCCATAATGCATCACGGCCTTTGGCACTTCTGTTACAGTGCGTACAAAGTACCGGTACCTCTCTTAGAAATACTTTCCTCCATTGCATTCTGTCGTAAAAGCCACATAAATAGCTATAAATCGCCCCGGTAATCACAGAGAACAAAGAAGTAAACAACTAAAACTAGGTAAGCTATTGTTTTATTCAAATTGTGTGAGAGAAATTGATTATGTAACTATTGTAGCCAAAAGAGTGTGCGTTGGAGGCAATGCAGTTCGGCTAATCGAAATTCAGGCAATTTTACGTTATTCTGTATTATTGTCCTCACTTTGAACGAAATGGGAATAGTTCATGACCACTGTCATGGTACTCTATCCTCTCTACAAAACGTCCATAAATTGTAAAGCTCTAATGTAATTAAAGCTTAATGAGCATAACATCTTGGTTTTTCACTTTTTGATCTTTTCTGTATTATTGTCCTCACTTTAAAAGAAATGGGAATAGTTCATGATCACTGTCACGGTACTCTATCCTCTCTACAAAATGTCCATAACTTGTAAAGCTCTAATATAATTAAAGCTTAATTAGCATAACATCTTGGTTTTTCACTTTTTGACCTTTTCTGCATTATTGTCCTCACTCTAAAACGGGAATAGTTCATGATCACTGTCATGGTACTCTATCCTCTCTACAAAATGTCCATAACTTGTAAAGCTCTAATATAATTAAAGCTTAATTAGCATAACATCTTGGTTTTTCACTTTTTGACCTTTTCTGTATTATAGTCCTCACTTTAAAAGAAATGGGAATAGTTCATGATCACTGTCATGGTACTCTATCCTCTCTACAAAATGTCCATAACTTGTAAAGCTCTAATATAATTAAAGCTTAATTAGCATAACATCTTGGTTTTTCACTTTTTGATCTTTTCTGTATTATTGCCCTCACTTTAAAAGAAATGGGAATAGTTCATGATCACTGTCATGGTAACTCTATCCTCTCTACAAAATGTCCATAACTTGTAAAGCTCTAATATAATTAAAGCTTAATTAGCATAACATCTTGGTTTTTCACTTTTTGACCTTTTCTGTATTATTGCCCTCACTTTAAAAAAAAATGGGAATAGTTCATGATCACTGTCATGGTACTCTATCCTCTCTACAAAATGTCCATAACTTGTAAAGCTCTAATATAATTAAAGCTTAATTAGCATAACGTCTTGGTTTTTCACTTTTTGATCTTTTCTGTATTATCGTCCTCACTCTAAAATGGGAATAGTTCATGATCACTGTCATGGTACTCTATCCTCTCTACAAAATGTCCATGAACTGCAAAGCTCTAATATAATTAAAGCTTAATTAGCATAACATCTTGGTTTTTCACTTTTTGACCTTTTCTGTATTATTGTCCTCACTTTAAAAGAAATGGGAATAGTTCATGACCACTGTCATGGTACTCTATCCTCTCTACAAAATGTCCATAAATTGTAAAGCTCTAATATAATTAAAGCTTAATCAGCATAACATCTTGGTTTTTCACTTTTTGACCTTTTCTGTATTATAGTCCTCACTTTAAAAGAAATGGGAATAGTTCATGATCACTGTCATGGTACTCTATCCTCTCTACAAAATGTCCATAACTTGTAAAGCTCTAATATAATTAAAGCTTAATTAGCATAACATCTTGGTTTTTCACTTTTTGACCTTTTCTGTATTATTGTCCTCACTTTAAAAGATATGGGAATAGTTCATGATCACTGTCATGGTACTCTATCCTCTCTACAAAATGTCCATGAACTGTAAAGCTCTTATATAATTAAAGCTTAATTAGCATAACATCTTGTTTTTTCACTTTTTGACCTTTTCTGTATTATCATCCTCACTGTAAAGAAATGGGAATAGTTCATGACCACTGTCATGGTACTCTATCCTCTCTACAATTTCTATTCAAATTATCAAATTAATTCAAAACATCAAGTTATTCAATGTATGTTAATGTACTCTTCCTAATAATGTGAACTCTGAAGTCAAAAATCCAGCTAACAAGTTACGTTTCTCGCTGCTGTCAATCATGACAAAAATCTATGATCACTGAAAAAAGAAACAAAAATGAATCCAAATCTACAACTCACAACCACAGACGTGATTTTTAACCCATTGCAGTCTTCCATAGGAAAAACGATGGCAACTGATACTACGATTATCAGTTGAGTAAGATACGATGGAGCTTTGGTGAAAAGGTTTCGGACTTAAAATTACGGTGTTGCCAGGGGCAACTTTCCTTATTTCCAATGGTAACAATATTGTCGCTTGCAATTTTGCGTGCTTTGCTGCCAATGACATCAAAGGCTGACAAGTTGCCACTGGAAACCAAGCCAGATGCCCTTGACAACAACCCACATTACCGGTAAACATTAAAACCTGGTCACCACCAACATTTTGTCATGCCTTACTAGACTGATAATTGAAGTACATTTACCCATAATTCTTAGCACACAAAAACTTAAACAATGCTCAAAAACATTCAGAAAAGTTCTAGGACCTTCAAACCTAACATACACAATGTCATTACAACAGGGACATATAAATTGCAAAAATATGGCTTTCCTTGTACTTTATGGGCTGTGTATGGCTTGTATGGTATTGTGGTAAAATGTACAGCTGCCATCTTTTTTCCTACGGAGAATTACATTGTATTTCCGGAGAGGTCCTCCAAGATGACAGACAGTGGACAGTGGCAGAAAATACCAGCTTAAGATTTGAATATTTCAGAGTGCAATGATTTTGAAAAGCAGAAAAAAGTATTTTTGTTTTATCTCTATCAACTACCCCTTATGACAAACATTTTTTTTTGTTAAACAAGATGAACATTTTTATCACATGTAATAAGCTTGAAAATAGTTAAGATGGTCACAATTCAGCAGCAAATCTGTCTTACAACTTGACATTGAAGTAATCTTTTACAGGCACCATGGTGGCAGGACCATAAAAGTCCAACAGCCAAACATGAGTGATTTCAAGCTTCAATGTCTGCCAACCTAAAGGATAAAAAAAAAAGTTAAAACTTCCTGCTAGCATAAATTCTGAGACGTAACAGCTGCAGAGCATTGCCACACAAAAAGGAATAATATTATTTGAAACAGTGACATACAGGATCAAATTACCATAGTCTGGGAAAGCAGTCTTGCATTATCTCGTTGCCCCATTGCCATATTATTATACGACAATGGGGCAATGAGAGAGTACATTATAAAATGACTTTATATATCAATCTGTTGGATTAAGAATCTACATAGTTTGGGAACTCACCATGATCTTTGGGCCATGTTTTCATCGCAGGGTGTCTTGAGAACAAAGCGTTTTGTGCAAACTTTTCCTCATCAGGGCCAACATGGACAAGCTGAATAAATTGCGAAGAATCAAAAGTACTCTTTGAGAAAAAATTAATTTGATTACGAATGCGAACCTTTTTAGCAATGCAGTGGTCATCTTGAATTCTATTGTTTTAAATAGCTATTATGGGATGTTTAGGGGGCAAATACATACTAATTATCAGCTAGCTGTTTAAAATAGAATTCAAAATGGTCGTGCATATTTGCTAAAAAGGTCCATTTCTTCTGCTATCTCTGTCAATGAATTACTTCACTAGTACTCGTCACTTGAGTTCTGATACACCCACAAGTACATAAAAACGCACCATCTTAACATCAAGCTTGGTCAACAAGCACTTTGTGTTAGTCAATTATTGCATGACTATTATCATAGGCCTGAAATGCATGCAAAGTAATAAGCTACATAGGTCTATAAAACATGCTGCATGTTATGATGGTTGTCAATATTTAACACTTAATGACTGGTCCCAAGAGGAACAGTGAATTTTGTTTCCTGAGAATCTCAATGTTTCCCGAGATGAAGTCGAGGGAAACATTGAGATTCATGGGAAAACAAATCATCACTTTATTGAGAAAATGACATGCAACAGCGGTCAACATTTCGCGGGTAACAGTGAACTGTTTCCCATTTAACATCGTAGTTTTTGCAGTGTTGCCAGCTCATGGCATTTGGTGGGAAACAGTTTCATTGTTAGATGTCATGTGACCATGAAATAACCAATGAATGGGCTGGCTGTAGCGGGAAAAATGCCAGCTATTTAACAATAACCTCTTACTAAATTAACAAGAGGGCCGTACTGAGAATACTTGCCTGAGGTTGTGGGAGTTGGGACGGAGCACAATAAGGTCCACACAAAAATGATCAAGGGTCAATATTCCCCAGTACAGCACGAGGAAGCCAGGTTAGTAAGTAGTTTATTATATGGCACTTTAAAATAATTATATGGGTTATGACCATTACCATGGAAATGGGTCAGTATGGCAAAATCCTGACCAAGAAGGAAGTAATCAGAATGGATCAGATTTACCTCGAAACTACCATGCCATGTAATAAATTAAATACATCTTGACTTGAAATGTGAAGCTTCTGAAATGGCATACCTTTCCAATGACAGTGACTCTTGAGCACAGAGGTAACTCAGGATCCCAGTCATGTTCTTTGCAATATCCACTCTGTGCTTCTGACAGTGCTAGGCTGGACATTGCATTTAACTCTATGTTTTTAACCACAGGGTCATATTTCGTCAGGTAGAAGTATGGTACTCCTGTGCTATTGGTTACAGTACCATCACTGAATGAAGTTGCCATTCCAAAAGGTGCCCCATCCATTGATGCAGAGATAGTTGATATGGATCCCCAGTCAACATTGTGCACAATGTATCTTGCTGTGGATCGAGAATTAAACCGCAAATGAGAGTTTATTTCCAAATGTTATTTTTGGTTACATTTCTTTGCAATCCAGTGCTTCACTAATGTTTCAGAGAATGAAGACTGTGACAAAAAGTATTGTTTGACCCCCCCCCCCCCCTCCACTTTTCATTCAATTTGACTGCTAGTTCCATCACTTAATCATGTTGTCATAGTAACAAGTTACTAGTACCCATTAAATAACTGTACTGACTCTTGGGTAGAGGGAGACACTTCAAGGGTACCTGCCTCAATGATCAAGTAGAATAGAACATTTTACTAATCCTTATAAGTGCCTAAGCACTTGAGCTCTTTTATCGACTGTAATTGGATATTATTAGATGGCTAGCTCTACTAGTAGGCACGCTGAACCAAATCCTGTGCTTTGATTGGTCACTTAAGTAAGCATGATGGGGCCATCTTGCCTGCTTGGGATTGCCTACTTTATCTCACAGGAGAATAGGTTCCCGTATGTCATATAATAGATCCTTTTTTTGACCAAGTCTGTACAGTCTAGATGACTGGATATTGGACTCAATTATTAATTGCATACAGTATTTATGAACCTGAAATGTTACTGGTTACACACAAAAAAAAGATTTTGGTCCAAATCCACTCATTCAAATGTCCTCACCCTTGGTCAAAAAACCACATGCAGTTAAAAAAAATGTTTTGTACAATTCTCACCTGTTTTTGCCTTTTCAAATCTGGGTGGGGGGTCATATCCCGTTGTAGGGTGTGTCTTGTCTGTGGGATTAGTGTGTGTCTTGTCTGTGGAATCAGTGTGTGTTTGGCGGGTGGGATTAAAGTGTGTCCGACGCGTGGGATATGCAGGCTTAGACCAGGATCTAAACTCTGGAAACATCTTCATGTGGCGCCGCTCTTCTTCCATCCAAGAACCATGCATTTCTCCAGAATCTTCAAAGTCTTCTCCAGACTTAAGTTTATGAAAGCGGGCTTTGTACCCTTCAGGAGTAAAGTAAATACTGAGTATATATAAGCCCTTGCTACCTCTACAGTGCGTTTACTGAAACCGGGGCCACCCAGACAATGAAAACCAATCAGATGGCAGAACTGAAACAATAGATTCCAACATTTTCAAATCCAGCCAATCAAATGTCTAGTTCAAAATGACGAAATCTAAACTTGTTCGTTGTGATGCTTACTTTCGCGTCAGAAAACATTTTGTGTTACTTGACAGTTTTCCGGCTGTGAACGTACAGCCACACAAAATATCTTTTTTACAGTTGTTGCTTAAAATCGTGGAATAAAAGATTTTGACATTTTTTACAAAGTAAATTCTGCTCCTGCTGTCTGTGCGTGTTTCTATTTTTACACACCTTTCAGTTGTCCACCACGTAGTTCTCGAAAAAACTATCACGTTCACTGTCTCAGGAGCTCCGCATTTCGCAGTTTGAGCTCCCTTTCTGGGTTATCAGTGTATTGAAATAATATCTTCATGAAAATTCAAACTACTTGTTTTTCTGCATTGTACTATCGAAGTCTAATCCTGTAAAATCACTCAAGCAAAAACAAAAGATGGATACATAGGAACTTCCCCTGGATGGAAAAATCGCAGATATTTCGAACAAAGAATTCATTTTTGTATCAAGTTAACTTTTCAATTCTCCTGCTTGAAGTTTGCTGTCAGCTCCTTTCAGTTACATTGAAAACAATCCCTTTCCAATTCGTACATTTCGAAAGCTGCGTTCATGTGAAACTGCTCAGAGACCATTTGAAGGGTTTCTTTTAAAACAGCCACGACAATATTCACACAGCACGCTCTGTTGGTGATATATATTTACGAGTCACACTCTTACGCAGCTTTTATTTCCACGTATTTTCCAAACCAACCAACGACCCCACAGAAAGTGTAGCATGTAATTCTTCTTGAACCCGCAAGCATGCAAAACTACCAATGGTTTGAGCTTGGCAATATATCATGCGACACCTTAATTGCATAAGCATCACAACGAACAAGTTGAGATTTCATTGTCTTGTACCGAACATTTGATTGGCTGGAATTGAAAGTGGGACATTTGATTGGCTGGATTTGAAAATGTTGAAATCTATTGTTTCAGTTCGGCCATCTGATTGGTTTTCATTGTCTGGGTGGCCCTGGTTTCAGCAAATGCACTGTAACACTTGATTGTTTGCTGAGCAATATCATCTTTACTTGTCTTATTGTAACAGGGATAGAAATAAGCACCCCACTACTCACATCAGGCAAGCCTTAGTCTTTTTTATCAAGTATAAATTGTACATTTTTTGGTGAATTTTTTAAGTTCACTTACTCCAATGATGAGTGCTGCTATTCCCATAGTAGCATTGTCACAAGAGTTGTGAAAACTGAAAATGGGGAAAATGAAGAAACAAAAACCAAAAAAAAAAATTGACTGAGTAGGGGTACCTGTTGCAATAATTCAACCTCGGTTAGAAACCAATCAAGGGTTGTGTAAACAGTCCCTGAATAATCTAGTGAGGTTAATATATGGATCCAGGGTGGACTCCCATATAAGAAGGACAAGGGTGCTCATTGAAAATTTTAAAAAGAGCCTCTAAGAGGTACCACGATCCTGCTTTGTGGGCGTAGCTTTAATTTTTTTCACATCTAAGAGATTCCAGGAGCCCCAGGTACCAATTCTGAGACAAAACTTTATCTTCTGACAAATTATTTTGGCTCAATACCCTAAAAGGTACAGCAAATGCTCTCACCGTGGAGCTTTTAAGACTGAACACGCTAAGAGGTACCCTTACCTCTTTTTTAACTGCTAAAAGGCACAGTGAGCAGCCCGATCCTTTTTCAATGGGAGACCCCACCCCCTGGGATATTGATCACATACAATATCTAAGGAATCATGCAATTCTTACTTGTGTGGACAATTAGTTACCAGTTTTTACTACATTTCTACCTGAACTTAAATGTAGTGTTTATAAATGTTTGCTGTAAGACAACTGACACTAAATGACAAATAAGCCATATTTTACAATTACCCTTTGCCAGGCTTTATCAAGACAAGTCATCATGCAAAACATTTTGTATAAACATGGACGCAAGGCATGTAAGAGTTATTTTTTTTTTGTGAAGTGTCAGAGATAGGAGCATTCATGGAGCTGTTTACAGTAATGATTTGGTTAATTTGACAAGTGTTTTTGGTTGTAATGTACAGAAAGAAAGAAACTGGGAATTTATGATCTACATGCGATGTTACATCGGTCATGGTAATATAGCTAAATAGTACGCCATAAAATGTTTGGCTGAACAAACTACAGTAATCTGACATATCTCCAGATTAATGTAGATACCATCTTATTTTCTAACAGGCAATTTGATTCGTTCTTTGATACAACCTGCACTGTGATTGGTGTGACACATGCACATACATAACTCCCTCACTCACCGATCACATAGCCCTTCCAACCCCCAAGAGGAATTTTTGTGCAAAAATACTCAAGTTAAATAAGAGACCTTTTCGCATTTTATACGAGTCGTAAGTTTACCCTTTTTGCACAACACAACACAACACTACTTCACCGAAAATAGAAAGAAAGAGAAAAAAACCTCTCTGACACATTGAAAGTTTGATTTAATTAACTTGCACTTTAACTTGGTGCCACGTAGTCTTCAAAGAACATTTGAGCAGTTTTCATACTTTTTACCTTTAAAAATGTCGGACTGAAATAAATGTCATTAAATAGAACTATTAACCTGCTACTGCAGTAAAAAACCGTCCAGAAATGAAAGCTTCTTTTTTGTTTAATATCCTGGAAACAATAGCCGATAACTTGTCAGCTCTAATTGAATTTACTCCCATATGAAAAACAAAAGTGTCAAGTTACCATTTGTAACTAAAGATAGCAAACATCTCGTGGGAACAAGTGGTTACGATTCATCAGCTCTAATTGAATTTACTCCCTTGTGAAAAACAAGAGTGTCAAATTACCCTTTATAACTAAAAAATATAAATATCTCCTTATATTTGCATGCAACAAGAACAAAACAATTGTTACCTGCACTTACTATTGTAAACGTTAGAACTCTTTCAAATCTAAATAGTCTCGTCTCCTCTAAAACATGTCCTAAGAACTAGAAGCGACGATTCATGACCTCTAATTGAGTTTACTCCTTGTGAAAAACAAAAGTATCAAGTTACCTTTGTAACTAAAAATGAAAATATCTCGTCCATTTGCATACTACTTACTCACAAACTGTTTCAAACCTCAAGGCTCATCTCCTTCATAACTAAAATTCTCAGCCTCACCCATAGAAAATGTCGAAGTAAACCCAATATATGAATACTTCCTCCTCTTTCATAGAAGAATAAATATGGCCCTTCTGAACTGTATCGGGATCAAATCTTCTCACGTACCATTTACCGTTAAAACAAGAAATTTGATTGGCTGTTTATAGTAGATCCAATCTGATTGGTGAGACATACATACATCTCTCACTCAATCACTCACTCACTCACTCACTCATCCATTGTTCCGTCCATTACATACCCGACACGCTGAGACTCATTTTGACACACTGGCAACAGGCACGGAGGAAGTGGACCGTTGAATGGATATAAATAAAAGGAATATTTGCAAGATCCTTTTTAGCATGTAAGTTCATTTTTGCAACTGATGTCCGTATTTGCTAGCTCCAACATGGCTGATTAAACTCCCTATTAACCAATCAAATAAAGCTGATAAATATCTACCTCTGACATGAGCTACACAGCCTCTGACCATCTGTGCTCGGAAGTTCAGCTGAATGAAGATGGTTCTTACCCCAAATAGTCTGCTTATGGATATAACATAAACTTACTTCGATTTTGGTTAATGGAGCGATTAAATATTGGAAGATCATGTTATCATCTTTAAAAAGATAACAACAAAAAGTCATCTTACCAGCATAATATTAGAGCAATATTTATCAACAAGTCATTAGGCTTTTTAACACCCACGAACAGATGATAACATCAGGGACTTTAAAGTTTTAGCATGCAGCTAAGTTTGTGAACATTGTTTTTTAAAAAAGGCAACAGATAAATGTTTGAGGAGAAACGTGTTGTAAGATCAACAAATTAGTTCACATTCCAGTAGACTTCCCAGTGAAACAAAAGGATTCCAGACAACCAGGAATAAAGAAACAATTTTAACCTGAGTTTATGACAACAAACAAACTTTCTCAGCTCAATACTAACCCCACAATTAAGCTTAAGTATGAGCTGTTAAAGAAAGATGAAACGAGAATAACGAATATTAAGATACAAACAAACCTTGTTCATTGTACGAGTCTTCATCGTGGTGAGGACTGGGAAAGACAACCAGCGCAAAAAAGACACCAAATATAACAAGGAACGCCAGAGACACACACGTTAAATGACAAAAATTGGTATCTCTCTCATTTTCGTCCACAACAGTAGTTGGAGGAGGAATTTTGGGGTCGTCGTCAAAGAGTTTAACCTTATCTTCAGGCGAACCCATCACAAAATTAAAAATCGCCCAGAAGCGAGCTTTGTGCTGCGGAAACGTCCTCTGCGATTGGTAAGCGCGCGTGACTTGTAAGCCTTCCTCTGTGCTCCGCCTCCTCTTACTATCATTTTGACTGTAAAATCTTTTTTGATTGGTGAAAAAGTAACCAATCAACAGTGAGCTCTCCTTAATAGACGAGTGGCGTTATGGGTAATGGTAACCAAAAACATGGCGGACATAAATGCTAAACAAGGTTGGAATTTATATTATGGAGCTGTTTTCCTTCGCTTCTAATGGTTGTATCTACTGTAAAGCCATATTTATTTGCTTGTTCAAGTACAACGAGGCTATCAGCTGTTTATTAAGGATGCAAGAAAAACCAATTAGTCGTGCTTTCACTTTTTAATGTCTTGAACACTTGACGACAACTCTGCTCAATTTTCGCGGGATTTTTGGACCTGATCTTCTTTCGTGAATTTACTGCTGGACTAGAAAATACATTTGTTTAGAATGGCGGATGACCTGTCTAACTTCATTGAATCTCAGAAGCGAAAACTTGAACAAGAAAGGGCAGAAATGTCACGTGCACAGCAAACTGAGGTACCAGAAACTAAAGCAAGCTCTAATTTAGTCCTATATAAACTATATAGCCTAGCTTATAATTAGTTCAGATTTGTTTTTGGTTTGATTTTATGCCCCAATGTGATTTTCATTTTATTTCGTTTTTATGAGTATAAACATGAGGCAAAAGAAAATAAAAGCAAAATTCAAGCCGTGACAATTTGGGTGTCTACAAAACGAAGACCTAAGACCGAAGACCCAAGACCTAAGATTGAAAAACAAAGATGTGTTTTTAACAGGCCTATCAAACCAGAGACAGTCAAACCGGGTCAAAGCTTTTCCTCAGACACCAACTGATGCGAAATCAACAGGGTCTTTGTTTTGTAGATAAGGCTGGCTTGAACTGTGAAATGAAACCCTTGCTTAAATGCTTTGTTAGATGTCAACTGAAGTGAAATCAATGGGGTCTCCGTTTTGTAGAAAGGGCCACCTGGATGTATGAAACAAAGACCCTCCCTCAAACTCTTTGCCAAATGCCAATTGATACGAAATCTTTTTGTACATAAGGTCGCCTTGAGCTATAAAATGCAGACCCTCGCTTTAACACTTTGTTACACGTCAAGTGACCCGAAATCAACAGGGGTTGTTACCAACCATGTCAGTCAGTAAGGCATACAAGGCATGCATGGTAGGATCCCTAACCC